>NC_141911.1:28782586-28933793 GCF_057802395.1 Ceratotherium simum simum
TAAGGTCTGTGTCTAGATTAATTGTTTTGTACATGGATATCCAGTTGTTCTACCATCGTTTTTGAAATGACCACCTTTGCTCCATTGTATTGCCTTTGCTCCTTTGTCAAAGAGCAGTTGACTGTATTTATGTGGGTCTATTTCTTGGCTCTCTATTCTATTTCATTGATCTATTTGTCTCTCGTTTCACCAATATCACACTTTCTTGATTACTGCAGCGTTATAGTAAGCCTTGATGTTGGGTATCATCAGTCTTTCAACTTTGTTCTTCTCCTTCAATATTGCCCGGGTCTTTTGCTTCTCCATGTAAACTTAGAGATGTTTGTCAATATCCACAAACTAACTTGCAAGGATTTTGATTGGGGTTGCATTGAATCTATAGATTAAGAAGGGAAAAACTGACATTTTGGCAATATTGAGTCTTGATATTCATGAATATGGAATATCTCTATTTATTTAGCTCTTCTTTGGTTGAAGTAGACGTTTTTAAATGAGAAATTTTATTTTCAAATTATTTTTTAAAGAAATTTAAAAATAGGGAATCTAAGGCTCAGAGAAAATCAAGGTCACATAACTCTAAGAAGAAGAGTAGGGATTTAAACCCAGACTGTCTGATTCTAAAGCCCATTCACTTCTCCACTGTTTTAGGAGAGAAGCAACTAGTTTGATACAAGGAGTGAAGGAGGAGAAGGGCTAAAGTACTGTGCTTAGTTTTCTTGTTTGTGTAGCTGGAGGGATAATGCCGCTCAATGAGATGGGGAACCTGGGAAGAGTAGGTAGGAGAAACATAATAAATTTAAGGACAAGTATTTCATATATGATACAACATCTATATGATATCTATACAATATAGATAGAAGTATACAAGTATAGATTTTCACTAGATAGTTGAAAAATACATCTTGAGTTCAGAAGAGAGAATGTAGCTGTAAATATAGATTTGGGAATTGTTAGTATAAATAGCAGAAGAAAGTCAAAATTTATTTCCACTGATGAAGCCAGAATACCAGGGTCATATAAAAACAATGACGAGTTTGGGGCCGCCTGGTGGTGCAGTGTTTAAGTGCGCGCGCTCCGCTGCAGTGGCCCGGGGTTCCCAGGTTCAGATCCCGGGCGCGCACTGAAGCACCGCTTGTTAAGCCATGCTGTGGCGGCATCCCATATGAAGTAGAGGAAGATGGGCACGGATGTCAGCTCAGGGCCAGTCTTCCTCAGCAAACAGGGGAGGATTGGCATTGGATGTTAGCCCAGGGTTAGTCCTCCTCACACACACACAAAAAAGAAACAGTGACGAGTCGAGAAATGTGCTTTGACTGATCATGCCTAGAAGGAATTGACATATGTGGCACCTCCAAGCATTCTCACTAGGATCTGTCATTCAAAAGCATGGTTTGCAAAACACAAGAAATGTCCATTTATACATTCATTGATCCATTTAATCATTCATTCATCTATGACACACATAAACTAGTGTAATAAACTAATTCAAATGCACAATTCATTCAGAAATCCAATAACAGAGGATTATATGGTGCAAGAATATATTTCCATTATTCTTTTTTTATTATTTTTTAATGAGATAACATTGGTTTATAACATTATATAAATTTCAGGTGTACATCATTATTTTTCGATTTCCGTGTAGATGACATCATGTTCACCACCCAAAGGCTAATTACCATCCTTCACTATACACGAGTGCTCTTTTAACCCTTACGCCCTCCTCCCTCCCCTTTTTCCCTCTGGTAACCACTAATCTAATCTCTATATATGTTTGTTTGTTGTTGTTGTTGCTGTGTTTTTATCTTCCACTTATGGGTAAAGTCATAGGTATTTGACTCTCTCCATCTGACTTATTTCACTTAGCATAATACCCTCAAGGTCCATCCACATTGTCCTTTGCTTTCAGATCCAGAACAAATGAGTTTAATTCTTTTCTGAGACTAGCTCCTTTATAATCATTATTTAGGTAGCAAAGTGACTCAGCGAATCTATGTATATTGACACATAGGCTAGCATGATTCAAAAGGAAACTAAGACTGGTTGATATCACAGAGGGCCAATTGACTAGGTCTCCATAAGCAAAAAGCACTTTTTTCACAAAAGGGGCATCTCTGAGGGTTACATATAGAGTCTTGAAAATGCCACATGTGCACAAATATCATACCAGTGGTAGACACTCAGAAATGTTTGAACTTCTATTAAGACCGAGGGAGCAAATATTTTGTTTTGTTTTTCAGATCTTGTTGCTATTGCAGAATTTTTCTATAGCTATTATCCGCTGCTATCATTTATTTGTCTTCTAATCTTCTGTATGTTCATAAATAAAACAATAATTTAAGAATACGCTGAATTACAAAGGACATCGTTGAATAATTCAACCAGCTTTCCTGCTATAGTTTGAATGACAATTTTTCTCTGACAGTTTAGTTTCTTTCACACATTCAAACTTTATATTATTGAATTACAGATGATCTGAATCTGGTATATGACTACTTTTATCCAATACCAATGTAATTATTTTTCTTGCTTATATAGATGAAGATTTTCCTCAGACTGCATGCAGTGTTAATTACATGCTTAATACTATTATGCAAACACACATATCACATGTCCTATGTGAGGGTTGAACATATTCATAAGATTATTCTTGAATAAGTTGAACAAGCCAGATTAGGACCTCCTACAGATTTTGAACTTGTTCTTCTAAATTGTTTGGGAACCAAATATATTTGGTTACTGAAAGCTACCAAGAATATTGCCTTGAATTAAAAAATCTTTAAATTTTTTAACAATAATCTTAAATCACTATAGTTAGTATGAACACATTATTCTATCTGCTTTGGTAATAGTGTTGGGAAAGAGCTCTTACTCAACAGGTCTTCCACGTGGAGCATTATCTATTAAAATGAAAACCTTGGCCTCTCTACCATCTAACTCATTCACCTATTAGCTGACTGGTGAGGTTGAAAAGACGAATTGGTCATGAGTAGCTTAATTCCTTTCTCTTTTTTCGTCTTAGTAGTACACTTACAAGAAGCATCCTTCTGTGCTGCTTTTATATGCTTTATGGTTTATTCAAAAAAATGGAACAGAAAGCATGTCTCTTGAGTGCAGGCTCCCCGCCAAAAGAAGACGGGAAAGAGCCAGCCTGCCTGTGACCAGTCAGTCTAATAATGGGTGCAATCAGAGTTAGGAAATTCATTTTGTCTTAATACTCAAGCCACAGTCTAAGATACCTGTTTCATTGGTAATTAAGATGAAATTTTGGGGGCCAGCCCCATGGCTTAGCTGGCGGCCTGGGTTTGGTTCCCGGGCGCGCTTCTCCGGCCATGCTGAGGCCGTGTCCCACATACAGCAACTAGAAGGATGTGCAACCATGACATACAACTATCTACTGGGGCTTTGGGGGAAAAAAGGAGGAGGATTGGCAATAGATGTTAGCTCAGAGCCCGTCTTCCTCAGCAAAAAGAGGAGGATTAGCATGAATGTTAGCTCAGGGCTGATCTCCCTCCCACAAAAGAAAATAAAAATAAAGATGAAATTTTGGGCTGGCCCCATGGCTTAGAGGTTAAGTGGGCACGCTCTGCTACTGGCGGCCCCAGTTCGGATCCCGGGCGCGCACCGACGCACTGCTTCTCTGGCCATGCTGGGGCCGTGTCCCACATACAGCAACTAGAAGGATGTGCAACTATGACATATAACTATCTACTGGGGCTTTAGGGAAAAAAAAAAAGGAGGAGGATTGGCAATAGATGTTAGCTCAGAGCCGGTCTTCCTCAGCAAAAAGAGGAGGCTTAGCATGGATGTTAGCTCAGGGCTGATCTTCCTCACAAAAAAAAAATTTAAATAAAACTGTTTACAAAAAGAAAAAGATGAAATTTTGTCCTAAATATGATGACTTTTTTCATTTTTTCATTTCTCAATTAGTTCAGAAATTGGGTAGAAAAAAGTGTTATGTATTGAGGCTTCTCAAATTCTATGAGTAGAAAAAATAAATTCAGTGAGAGTATATGAGCATTTATGCTATGTTTATCACTGCCCTAGATGCTGTGGGGAGAAAATAAAGTATCATATTTCTCAAAGAACTTATAATTTGGGGAAATAAAAGCTAATATGTGTGAAGCAAATAGAGATTGAGGGGTTATGAATGCAATAAGAATTTAGAGAAAAGAGATCGTTTGAACTTGAGCAATTTCATATAGTTTTATAGGGGCGACTTAGATAAGGCTAGCATAGATAGAGGGCAGAGAGAACATCTTTCAGATTGGAAGAAATTATAGGATCACAGTTAATGAGCAGGGAAGACTGTAGTTGATTATTCCGGATAGATGGACAACCTCTGCCTGATTGCAATGGAATAAAGCTTTAATTCCTGGTCAAAGATGGTTATCAAATAAAGAACTATGTTTATTAGGAACATGAAGTGAATGCACAGTTTATATATATTTTGTAACCTCCCCTTAGCTCTGAATTTGATTCACTGCTATGATATGATTAATCATGTTTCTACATTATTTAGTTGCATTTTTATTGTGTGTTGCTTGACAGTAAATATTCTGACTTCACAACACTTTTGCAAAAATACATTTACCTAGAGCTCTTTTCTAAAATAAGACTAGGCTGAAATCCCGTGACAAAAAAGTACAATGTGCCAAAAAAGATTTTTATATGTACAGCACTATCAATAGACTTAATGGTATGTATTTCCCTGTAACGGAAATATATGATAGCATTGAAGAAAGGGACCCGTTTGAGATCATTGTAATGTTGTTATGTTCAAACTGGAACAAATTTATTCTAATTTGTACACCTTATTGTTTGTTGTACTTACTGGTCCTATACTGAGCCACAATACTTCTATTTAAGTGAATTTTAATTTTGATCACTCCAGGCACGAGCATGTATATGATGAAGTGTTATCACAGATGACTTGATGGTGATAAATATGAAATTAAAGCAAGCTTCTAATTTTGTAGACAGTTTTCTGTTATGCTTGCTTGGCTCACGGTACTGTATGCTTATAGAACAAATGGCAGCCTAGTTAATTATTAGCATCATGGAGTAATTTGCTTTGACAGAACACCATGTGTGCTCATTAAATGCAGTGACTTCTTCATCCCTTTAATCTTTCTTACTTCCTTTTCTGATTCTTATCTACCAAATCTGAGGACTAGACAACAACAGAAAGCAAGAATTAATAGCCATGCCTAACATTATACAAAAGCATCTAGAGATTTTTTCTCACTAAAAATTTGGCAAGATAAATAATTTCACTAAATGACACTGAAATTATCTACTTTTATAAATCATAAATTGACACATTTTACATTTAATTACCCACAAGCAGTATGATGATGATGAGACTATTAAACAGACTATATATTACTTTAATTTTTACTAAAATTGAATACTATTACATTAAATATGGTAGATTCACTAAATTGTACAGGGCCATTCCTCAAAGTATTTAGACAAAAAGTTACTTAATGTCTATGAAGTCCTAATATTCTTCAACATGAGTACTATAAGAAACAATTCTCTCAAAGCCATAGCATCTAACAGGGGCATACCAAAAAATGATCACTGTCCAAACACTTTGTATTTTTGGATATCTTTAAATAAATGATCATTGTATAGCTGAGAGACAAAATTTTTAAGGAATAGTTTTGGTTGTTAGTAACAGAAAATCACAAAAAGGGTAGGATAAACAAGGATCAGAATATATTTTTGTCTCAAAAGAAATTCAAAATTAGGCAGACTAGTGCTAGGGCATTAAGAAAAAGATAGTGAAGACACATTTCCACTATTTCAGTGGAAAAAAACCCAATGCTTTTATTTTAGAAGCTGAGAGAGTAAAACTAATAAAAGGATGTTATAAAATTTATTTCAATATATTGGATAATTTAAATGAAATAGACAAATTATAAGAAAAATAAACAATACAAAAGTGAGTCATAAAAAATAGAAAAGTTTAGTAGTCTCATTATTAAAATATTGATTCAGTAACCAAAATCTTATCATCATGAGAACTTATGGCTCATTTTTCTGCAGTGGTGAGTTCAAACAAATATTTGAGAAATAAATAATTTCAACTAAAAAAGTTGTTATACAGTAATGGAAAAAGAACTTTGTATTTTATGAGGGTAGGCTTTTTTTATGATAGCAAAATCTGGCATCGACTATGCAAACATGGAAAACCACAGATCATCCTCAGTAGTAAGCATACATGTGAATACCCTAAGCAATATATCAGAAAACTGAATCCACAAATACATAATTTAAAAATATCTCATGATGACCAATTTTGGCTTATCCAAGTAATGTGATATTGTTTAATATTAGGAGATCAATCACGGGTGTCCATCATATTAACTGATTAAAGTACAAAGCAAAACTTATGATGATCTTACTAGAGGCAGAAAAAGCTTTTGGTAAAATTAAATATCCATAAATGATAAAACTATTAAACTAAAAAAGGGAGGAAATTTCCCTTCTCTGATAAAGAATATCATCAAAAACAACTTATAATAAATATCACATTCAATGTGAAAATGTTGAAATATATCCCTTTGAGATCTGGAATAGGACAAAAGATGCCATCTATTGCCACTTGCTTGTATCTAATTATATATTAAAGTCTTACCCAGAGTAGAAAGGAAACAAAGAGAAACAAAAGGCTTAGAAAGGAAAGCTTAAAGTTGTTATTCTAAGAGGGTATGACTATGTACATACAAAAATAAGGAATAAAAATGTAGAGTATTAGAATTTATAAGCTAATTTAATAATTGTTGTATACAAAATTAACATATAATATATAAAGCACTCAGAAATGAATCTAAAGGGCTGGCCCCTTGGCTTAGCAGTTAAGTGCGCGCGCTCCGCTGTTGGCGGCCCGGGTTTGGATCCCGGGCGTGCACCGTCGCACCGCTTCTCCGGCCATGCTGAGGCCACGTCCCACATACAGCAACTGGAAGGATGTGCAACTATGATATACAACTATTTACTGGGGCTTTGAGGAGAAAAATAAATAAATAAATAAAATTAAAAAAAAAGAAATGAATCTAAAAAAATTTTGCATAACTTAAAGAACAGAATTGTGCAACTATATTGAGATGCATTAGATAATTCTTAATAAATTGAGAGCTATCTTGCTCATGGATTGGAAGTCTCAGTATTATAAAGACATCAGCTCTCCTCAGATTTATTTAGAAATTCAAAACAATCTCAGTCAATTCCAGTAGGCTATTTTTTTTCCTCCACAGTGGGATTTGAGAAGTTGATTTAAAAATTTACTAAAAAGTACAAAATTCTGAGAATGAGCCTAGTGTTCTTGAAGAAGCAGAGAAAGTTGGAAAGATATGCCTTATAATAATTAAGACAATGTATTATGAAAAACAGGTGAATAGGTGAATGGAACAAAACTGAGAGTCACTGCACAAAAGAGTACTCAAGTCGTCAATAAACATGGGGTAAAATTCTCAATTTCATTAACGATCAAAGAAATTACAAATTATAAACACGTTGATATACTATTACATACATGCCCAATGGACAGAATTTTTCAAATCAGACATTGGTGAGTTTCTTTAGCAAGAGTTGGAGAGTTTCTTTTTTTTTTGGTGAGGAAGATCAGCCCTGAGCTAACATCCGTGCTAATCCGCCTCTTTTTGCTGAGAAAGACCGGCTCTGAGCTAACATCTATTGCCAATCCTCCTCCTTTTTCTTCTCCAAAGCCCCAGTAAATAGTTGTACGTCATAGCTGCGCATCCTTCTAGTTGCTGTATGTGGGACGTGGCCTCAGCATGGCTGGACAAGCGGTGCGTCAGTGCGCGTCCAGGATCCAAACCCGGGCCGCCAGCAGCGGAGTGCGCTGACCTAACCGCTAAGCCACGGGTCCAGCCCCGGAGAGTTTCTGGAACTCTTATAACTATTGATAAGAGAAAATTGGTACAACCATGTTGAGAAACCAGTTTGGCATTATATAGTAAAGTTGCATATGCTCATATTTTAAAACTCAACAGTTTTACTTATAGGTATTAAATCTAGGGAAATTCATGCTGCTATGGACTGAATGTTTGTGTTCCTCCAAAATTCATATGTTGAAGCTCTAATACAGAATGTGATGATATTTAAAGGTAGGGCCTTTGGCAGATAATTAAGTCATGAGCATGAGTGGGGGGTGGAGGGCTTATGAATGGGATTAGTGTCCATATAAGAAGAGAAGGAGGCTAGAGCTCTCCCTCTTTCTCTGCCATATGAGGATATAGGGAGAAGATGGCTATCTGCAAACCAGGAAGAGGGCACTCACCAGAACCTGACCATGCTAACACCTTGATCTCAGACTTCCAGCCTCCAGAACTGTGAGAAATAAATTTTCATTGTTTAAGCCAACCAGTCTATTGTATTTTTGTTTTAGCAGCCTGAGCTAAGACACTCACATACAATGCACATAGCAGCATTGTGTATTAAAATCCAAAATTGAAACAGCTCAGATATTTGTTGATATTAGAACAAATAAAATTGTTGTATAGTCATAAATGGAATACCATAATTCAATGAATATGAACGAACAACAACTATATGCAACCACCTGAATGAATTTCAAAAACCATATGGATTATAAAGAAGCAAATCATAGAATAGGTACAATATAATTCCATTTATATATGATTCAAAAACAGACAAAACTACACACACAGAAATGTATGTATGTATGTATGTATATATGTGGGGAAGGTGTGTATGCAGTAAAATTGACATAGTAAGGGCATGATTTTTTCCAAGTATATGTATATACATATATACATGTGTATATGTATGTATATGTATATGTATGCAGGTATGTCTATATACACCTATATATTATCTTCGAAGAAAGAGATGTGTGATTAGGAGGTGTACAATTGGTGCTTTTAAGCTTCTAGCAAGGTTTCATTTCTTAAAATAGGTTTTAAATACATTAAGCATTAACTTTGTTATTATTCATTAACATGACTATATTTATATGCTTTTCTTTATCTATATAAATTGCACACATTGATCTGTGTGTATGTTTCACTGAGTTTGCTTGTTTGATTTTAAGAAAGAAACCTCTAGGTCTTAGATTAGTGCTGATCTACTTTCTGTTTTTAGCATAGTTCTTAAGGTCTTCTTTTTATTCCCAGCCTACAATAAAAAAGAAACAATTGTTTTTAAATTTCCAGGATAAGAGCCAGGCAATCACTTTTTAAAAGTTACAGATGAAAACAAAGAATTACAAAAATTAAGCGGACACAAGTAATCACAGGGTACAGCAGTCTGGGAGAATTTTGTATAGACACAAATAACCTTATAACTTTCAACATTTCCTTCTGGGAGAACCAATCTCCATACCTGTAAAAATATGAAAAGTAATCAGGAGTCATTTGGTAATGATTCCATGATGTTGATCATACTTTGTTTAAGAAGGTCAGAAAACATAATGTATTTTAATAAAATATCCACAATATTTTAATAATAAAAAGAAAAGGCTTTAGTGCTTTATGAGGTAACATTAGGATATCTTAAAAATGAAAACTCCTGAATATACAAATGGGAAGGCACTAGGATACCTTAGTACTATTCTCACTCTACAGAACAGGAAATTAAGACCCAGAGAGGAGTACTGATTTCCCCACGGTCTTTGTGCAAATTAATGCAAAGTGAGTTTTAGATATCAAATCTCAATTCTCTGTATTTGCACCATTTCTTACACTTTATTCCCCCAAATTATGGATAACGGATGTGTTATTAGATTCATCCTTACCATCCTTAAATATTAAAGGCAGGAGTCAAAAAAATTATGCTGATATTAATGAATACTTACAATGTGCTAGCTACTGTTATAAGCATTGTAGGAGCATTCACTCATTTAATATTTATAAAAACTTTATAAATTAGTGCATCAGTTATCGACTGCTGCAAAGCAAACCAGCCCCAAAACTCTGAAGCTTAAAACTTGTAATCATTTTCTCTGCCAATAATATTTTCATGTAGCAGCTTGAGCTGATCTCACCGGGGGCATGGAGTTAACTATATTCATTTAGTGATTTGACAGAAGCTGTTTTGTTTAAAATGGGCTCACCTGCATATCTGGTAGTTGGTGCTGGCTGTGAGCTGGGCCTTGTGACTCCAGTAGCTAGCTTGGAATTCTTCACATGACAGGGGTGTTCCAAGAAGGCGAGCCCCAACGCACAAACTCTTTCTATTTATTTTTGGTTATTGTGTATGATGAAGGCAAATGGGTCCCTCTCAAATTATTTGGTTTTACTAGTATTCTTAGGATCAGAAACCTGTTCTTTAGAAAATCAGCTTTCTTTAATCTTTTCATTTGTGTTTTTAATAACTATGCCCCTTTAACCTTTGAGTTTTATAAGGATAATTGTGAATATGTCAAACTGTCCCAATTTTGTTGAGTGAAAATTTTAAAAAGTTTTGTTTATAATTAAGAACACTGTTTGGTTTATATTCTTTCAGAGGAAGAAGCAAGCATATTTCTGTGGCCTTTGTGCTTGTGTTATAGTAAAAAGCAAGTGAAACCCAAGGGAGAGAGAAAAACACTGGGTGTCAGGGTAATCTGCTTCACTTTCAGAATCTCCTCTCCATCCAAAATTAGTGTCCAAATCATAGAGATATTTTGCTCTATTTTAGTGAGCATAATCATTCTCATTTATCAAGAAACTATTTTTTTTTGGTAAAAATTTCTGGAACAAATATTATAATCCAACGCAGAAGTACATCAAGATAATTCTCAGCAGATCTTTTAGCCATTAGACTGAATGAGTGATAGGTCAGTTTAATAGACTGATTGTAATTGATCAAGCCACTTTGTTTAGGTAATTTTTAATCCAATTGTCTTTTCAATTTTAATTACTTTGGGCCAGGCTATAAGAAGACAGAAATTGTTTCTGAGTTTTGCCTTTATCACAAATGGTCACGTAAAATTGATTAGTAGTTGTGTCAGGTTGATGTAAAAATTAATCAGTTTTAGATGATAATAAAAGTGGAGCAGAACTTATAACTGCAGTGAAATGAAAACTTAGTGATATGTAATAACTTTTTACTGTACATTTGATACACATGAGTTAGAATAATGGAAGCACTTTAGCAAGTATTCTAATATAGTAAATGATGACATAAAACATTCAATTCCAGTCAAAATGGGAGCCTTCAATCTTTCTCATTTGTCTTTTGCTCTTGTGCTTTTGTAATTTTGCTCATACCTTATCATCTAAACAATGTGATTGGTTCATTTCTTTCTCTTTACCTACTCTTCTGAAATTTTTTCCACATCCATGAAATCTCCTAGAATCACTAACTCTGTAATAAGGTTTCCTCTTCTTGAGTGTATTGTATTCAGGGATATTTTTCCTATTCTAAATTCTTTTATAACTAACACAAAGCCAAATGGGCATCACAGTATCAGCTCTATTAATAAGAAAGATGGATTTGTGAAAGTAAGTTGAACCTAGTGAAGGGCTTTCTACTCATCCTTCCCTGAATTGAACGTGCCCATTTAGACACAGGTGCCACTGACGGAGGCCTTGGGATGGAGTTTGAGGAAGATACTACCTGGTCTGCCTATCATTTGGGGCCAGGAGGCAGAGAAGAGCTCTAGTCCTTATCAGTGCACAACAAACAGCAACAGAGACAGCAAGCCAAGAATCCAGGCCTGGGCCGTGCACACCTGTGCTTTTCTCCCAGTCTCACCACTCATCTGGCCACTCATTTTGGCAATAAATATGTATTGAGTCCCTTCTATGTGTCTGGTACTGTTCTAAGTGCAGGGGATACAGCGGGGAACAAGACAGACTAGGTTCTTGCTCTCATAGACTTTACAGCATACTGTGTGTTAGAGACAATAAATAAAGAAAGGTAGTAGTCATCAGGAAGATAGAACAGAGCTATCAGGAAATTACAGCGACGAGGTAGTGTGATTGGGGGAATAATCTAGACTAGGTGGCCATGGCAGATTTTTCTGAAGATGTGACATTTAAGCTAAAATCTAGAGGACACCTTGGAGCCAGCCATACAGAAATCAGAGGAAAGAGAATTTCAAAGTTAGGAAAAAGCTAATTGAAAGATCCTAAGGTGGGAACAACAGTATATGAGAATGTTACTGACAGATGAGTTCTCAAACTGGGCACGCAGGGCTTAATAGATATGGTAAAGGATTTGCATTTTTTTATAGTGTGAGAGGAAGATGTGGGAGGGTTTTTATTAGGGGGTTAAATTTACGATATTTATGTGCTAAAAAATGATCATTCAGCCTGCCTCGGGAAGAATAGATTTTAGAGGGGGCTACAGCAAGCAGGAACATAAATTTGATGCTATTGTAATATTCTGGAGTAGAGATGATTTGACATGGTCTATAGTGGTGTTGTTGGAAATGGAGAGAAGTTAGTCCTAATGCCAAAGTAAAAAGCTAGTCCGAGGATGGAGAAAAGGGCCAAAGCTTCCCCCTTAGACTTCTTTCAATGGATGGACACTTCACTTCTGCTTAATAAAATATTGCTGGGCAATTGATACATAGTGACTGAGAAAACAAAAAAAGCATGTATCCATTTCCTCTTTTGCCTCAAATTTAAATTGAAGATATATACATGAAAAATCCAGAACAATACTATAAAAAAGATAATGAGATAATGTTCTATTGGTGTATTAGAAATTTTGAAGAATTTCCAAAAGATAGGAAAAGTGGGATAAGATTGAAGAAATCAGAGCAGAGAAAACTGCAGTCAAGGATGCTTGAACTATAAATCCACTGCTGAAGTAAGAACGTTTCCACTACAGAATCTCAGGGGAATGTCAAGTACAAAGGAAAATTTCAGGAGAAGGAGGGAGCCATTGGGACAACCATCAGAGCAGCCAATTGAAAGACTACATTCTGAGTAGCTGAGTCCATTGGGACATTACTTTGTAAATAGTATAAGAGCTGTAGCAGGGGCACTTTCTCAAAGGCCACACTGCGAAGAATAACTTTCTAAAGAAAACAATCTGCTCAGGTAGAACTCCGGTCACACAGTTGGTACTTGCAAAAGATGCCAGCAGAGCCTGGGAAGATTAGAAATCTTCGTAGAGGAAGAAAAGTATCAGGAGCAAGTAGATTCTGGCAATTGGCCCAAGAAAAAATCTTCTGCAAGTTCAACTTCTGAAGTGGGAGTTCCATCCCAGGAGACGGCCAGAGTAGGTGCTTTGGCTTGGAAAGTAGAGGTGAGCATAAGATTGTACATCTAACAGGTGGATTGAGTCAAACACCCAAACAAGTTATCTGCACACCCTCCCCAGCCATATGCCTATCTATAAAAATATCTCCATGCAAACACACTCACACACTCACACACAAGAGGTAGGATGTTAGAGATAGGACCTGCTTTTATGTACAAGAGAACAGGTATTCTCATTTGAATTAGGGAAATATTCAATCTTTTCTCAATTTTTGGTAAGCCAAGAATTACTGAAGTTTTGAGAAAAATCACCATGAGAAAGGAGATACTCCAATTCAAAAAATTATGTTGATAATCTTTTTGTTATTTATTTGTAAAAACTCTTGCTATATCAATGAATTTTAGCACCTATTAGTCTTCAAAAATGGTACATATTTTCCTCATGCGTCATTTATATTTTTACTTTGTTTATGGTGTATTAAAAGTTTTATATTTTTATGTACACATGCATTTCCTTTTTCATTTATGGTTTATGCATATAGCATCATGTTAAGAATGTCTTTTTCCATATAATAATATAAAAATTATCGTATTTCCATATTGTATGTTCATATTATATGTATCTCTTGCATTTTAATACAACATGGAGTTGATTTTTTTGTATTCTGTGAAATAGGGATCTAGCTTTCTTGAAAAGATGAGCATATTAGTACAATGAAATTTGTTGATTAATTTCTTGGTCACCAATTTAAAACATCTCATTTAACATATATTAAATTCTCCTTCCTGAATCTATACTTTGTTCTATTCATTTATTCTTCAAACTTTTTTTAGAACCATTTTGATATCTGAATGAGTATCTATAGTAATCTTAAATTAGTCTATACAGGCATACCTCAGAGATATTGGGGTTTGGTTCCAGACCACCACTATAAAGCAAATATCGCAATAAAGCGAGTCACACAAATTTTTTGGTTTCCCTATGCATATAAAAGTTATGTTTACACTATACGGTAAACTATTGTGTGCAATAGCATTAGGCCTAAAAAACAATGTACCTACCTTAATTAAAAAATACTTTATTTTGGGGCTGGCTTGGTGGCACAGCAGTTAATTGAGCTTACTCCGTTGCGGCGGCCCGGGGTTCACAGGTTCGGATCCCGGGCGTGCACCAACACACTGCTTGTCAAGCCATGCTGTGGCGGTGTCCCATATAAAGTAGAGGAAGATGGGCATGGATGTTAGCTCAGGGCCAATCTTCCTCAGCAAAAAAGAGGAGGATTGACATTGGATGTTAGCTCAGGGCTAGTCCTCCTCACAAAAAACAGAAAACAAAAAACAAACAAAAATCCACCAAGCGGATTTATTTCAAATCCGCTTGGTGGCATAGCAATTAAGTTCACGTGCTCCGCTTCAGCGGCCCGGGGTTCCCAGGTTCGAATCTCAGGAGCAGACTGACGCACCACTTGTCAAGCCATGCTGTGGCGGCATCCCATATAAAGCAGAGGAAGATGGGCATGGATGTTAGTCTAAGGCCAATCTTCCTCAGCAAAAAGAGGAGAATTGGCAACAGATGTTAGCTCAGGGCTAATCTTCCTCACACACACACAAAAAATACTTTACTTCTAAAAATTGCTAATCATCATCTGAGCCTTCAGCGAGTTGCAATCTTTTTGCTAGAGGAGAGTCTTACTTCCATGTTGATGGCTGGTGACTGATTAGGGTGGTGGTTGCTGAATGTTGGGGTGGCTGTGGTGATTTCTTAAAATAAAGCAATGAAGTTTGCTGCATCGCTTAACTATTTCTTTCATAAATGATTTCCCTGTAGCATGAATGCTGTTTAACAGCATTTTACCCACAGTAGAACTTTCAAAATTGGAGTCAGTCCTCTCAAACCCTGCCGCTGCTTTATCAACTTAGTTTATGTAACATTCTAAATCCTTTGCTGTCATTTCAACAATCTTCACAGCTTCTTCACCAGAAGCAGATTCCATCTCAAGAAACCACTTTCTATGCTCATTCAAAAGAAGCAATTCCTCATTTGTTAAAGTTTTATCGTGAGATTACAGCAATTCAGTCACATCTTCAGGCTCCATTTCTAAATCTAGTTCTCTTGCTATTTCTATGACATCTGCAGTTATTTCCTCCATTGAAATCTTGAACCCCTCCAAGTCATCTGTGAGGAATGGAATCAACTTCTTCCAAACTCCTGTTAATGTTGATATCTTGATCTCTTCCTATGAATCACAAATGTTCTTAACGGCAGCTAGAATGGTGAATCCTTTTCAAAACCTCTTCAATTTACCTTGCCCAGATCCATCAGAGGAATCACTATCTATGGCAGCTGAAGCTTTGCAAAATGTTTTTCTTAAATAATAAGACCTGAAAGTTGAAATTTCTCCTTGATCTATGGGCTTCAGAATGGATATTGTGTTAGCAGGCGTGAAAACAACAGTAATCTCATTGTACATCTCCACCAGAGCCCTTGGGTGACCAGGTGCATTGTCAATGAGCAGAACTATTTGAAAGGAATCTTTTTTTCTCAGCAGTAGGACTCCATAGTGGGCTTAAAACATTCAGTCAACCATGTTGTAAATAGATGTGCTGTCATCCAGGCTTTGTTGTGCCATTTACAGAGCACAGGCAGAATAGATTTAGCATAATTCCTAAGGACCCTAGGATTTTTGGAATGGTAAATGAGCATTGGCTTCAATTTAAAATCACCAGCTGCATTAGCCCCTAATAAGAGAGTCGGCCTGTTCTTTGAAGCCAGGTATTGACTTCTGCTCTGTAGCTGTGAAAGTCCTAGATGGCATCTTCTTCCAATAGAAGGCTGTTTTACCTACACTGAAAATCTGTTGTTTAGTGTAGCCACCTTCCTTAATGATCTCAGCTAGATCTTCTGGATAACTTACTGAAGCTTCTACATCAGCACTTGCTGCTTCACCTTGCACTTTTATGTTATGGAGATGACTTCTTTCCTTAAACCTCATGAACCAACCTCTGCTAGCTTCAAACTTTTCTTCTGCAGCTTCCTCACCTCTCTCAGCCTTCATAGAATTGAAGATTGTTAGGGCATTGCTTTGGGTTAGGCTTTGGCTTAAGGGAAAGTTGTGGCTGGTTTGTTCTTCTATCCAGACCACTAAAACTTTCTCCATATCAACAATAAGACTATTTCACTTTATTATTATTTGTGTGTTCACTGGATTAGCACTTTTAATTTCCTTCAGTAACTTTTCCTTTGCATTCACAACTTGGCTAACTGACACAAGAGGCCTAGCTTTCAGCCTCTCAGCTTTCCACGTCTTTCTCACTAAACTTAGTCATTTTGACCTTTTGATTTAAAGTGAGAGGTGTGAGACTCTTCCTTTCATTTGAACACTTAGAGGCCATTGTAGGGTTATTAATTGGCCTAATTTCAATATTGTTGTGTCTTAGGACTAGGGAGGCTTGAGGAGAGGGAGAGAGACAAGTGGAGGGATGGTCAGTGGAGCAGTCAGAACACACACAAGATTTATAGATTAAGTTCACCCGCCATCTTATATGGGCATGGTTTGTGTCGCCCCAAAACAATTACAATAGTAACAACAAAGATCACTGATCGCAGATCACCATAACAAATATAATAGCAATGAAAATTTTGCAATATTGCAAGAATTACCAAAATGTAACACAGAGACATGCAGTGAGCAAATGCTGCTGGACAAATGGCACCAATAGACTTGTTCAACACAGGGTTGCCACACACCTTCAATTTGTGAAACTTGCAACATCTGCAAAGCACAATAAAGCAAAGTGCAATAAAACAAGGTATGCCTGTATTATTGAACTCTGTCATTTGTGTTACTGTTTTGTTTCTGTTGTTTGATTTCTTGGATTTACTGTGTAGACAAATATGTTATTTTCATATAATTATTTATTATCTCTCTAATCTATCCCTTATGTGTTGAACAAATAAGATGCTTCTTCACAAAATGTTTGATAATATATACTTTTAAAAGTTAGTTTTTTTCTCGATGTTAATGTGAATTTTTCTATTATTTTAGCAGTAGATATGATATGTAGACTTACATAAAGAAAAAGTTACCTATTATAGTATATTGAAATACATTTCTAGGCCCAAGATGGAGCCACTCCTGCCCGGGGAGCCAGGTAGGCAACTGGAAGCTTAAATAACTTTCATGGCCCTGTAAATGTTCTGTCTGACCAGAAACAATGTATCCAGTCAGCCAATCTCCACAAGCCAAGCCAACTCTGGGCCTTCTCAGCCCAAACAAGGTTGGCTATGTGGCCCCAGTCAGTCAGATATTTTCTATTTTTCTCTTCTTTGTTCTTTATTCTTTGTCCTATAAAAGCTTTCTGCCTTCTGTCCCATTTTGCAATTCTCCAAAAGCAACTATCCACTTCATGAAGTGTTAAATAAAGTTTGTTTGTATCATCTAAACTATCACTTTAATCACTTTTTAACAAGTATATTAAAAGAGTTGTGGTTTATTTATTTTGAGCGGTAAATTGTCTCTTCATTTTTTTAATTTTATCAAAAGACATTTTGGATTCTCTTGAGGTTATCATATACTTTTCTCTTTAAATCATTATTACAATGAATTACATAAATGGGTTTCCTAATATGAAATCAATTAAATGCTAAACTAAACTCAATTTGGTCATAGTATATTACTTTTTAATGACACAGATGGATTCCATTTGCTAATATTTTATTTAGGATTTATGCATCTATACATTCAAGTTGATCTGTAGTGCTATTTTCACAGATACATTTCTTGGAACACTGATTTTCTGTAGTAGCTATTAAGTTTTAAAAAGTTATCTTGGGCCAGCCCCTTGGCTTAGTAGGTAAGTGTGCACGCTCCGCTACTGGCAGCCTGGGTTCGATCCCGGGCATGCACCAACGCATCGCTTCTCCTGCCATGCTGAGGCCGCGTCCCACATACAGCAACTAGAAGGATGTGCAACTATGACATACAACTATCTACTGGGGCTTTGGGGGACAAAAAAGGAGGAGGATTGGCAATAGATGTTAGCTCAGAGCCGGTCTTCCTTGGCAAAAAGAGGAGGATTAGCATGGATGTTAGCTCAGGGCTGATCTTCCTCACCAAAAAAAAAAAAAAGTTATCTTTTCTTCAGCTTATTCACAAAATTCTAAAATAATTATAAGAAGGAATAAATAGTATGTTATAGATGTCTGATTATGGCAAGGGAGTAAGATAGAAGAATCTGAAGACCCTTCATGTGCAAACACCCCTAACTGAACAAAATAAAACCATAACTGAAAAATAACTATGTCTGTGCTTTAAAAAGTGAAACATTGATGAAGGATTTATCCTAAAAATTATTAAGATGTGTTATAAAGCCAGAGAAATGACAATGGTGTGGGATGGAGAAGAATAAGACAGATACACAAATGAAGTGTCCCAAATCAGACCCATGTATTTCTGTGAATGAAAAAGACTCTTGTATATATGGGTATTCAATAAATTATAAAAGGAGAACAGTAAAATTTGGAGAAAAGACAGATTATTTAATAAATGATGTGAAGTAAACTGCTATACTATAATATGGAAAAACAATTAGTATCAACTTCGAATAAATTAAAGGACTATATGTGAAAGTTAAAATAAAAATATTAATAGAAGAAATATCAAATAATATCTTTACAAGCTGTGTATGGAAAAAGACAATGTAATCAAAGCCCCTGAAACATGTCAAAATATAGATTTCAGAAACATTAAAAGTAATGGAATATAAAAATATATGAGAAAAATATCAATAAAAATAAAGCTTACATAAATGTTTTAATACTAAACAATCAGCATTGACTGTATGGCAAATAGGGTTACTAGAAATAAAAAGGATTATATACGGGAAAAAATTCACTAGAAACATATAACAGTTTTGAACTTGCTTGCAGCTAATAACTTTAAGGCAAAATCTAACAAAATACACAACAGACAATATGAACAGCATAATTATAAACTATATCTAGTGAACATAAATTTCTTCACATAATGTTTAAGTACACATGGATAGTTACCAGAATTGTAAATGAGATTAAGTGATGCAAAAAAAAAAAAAAAAATAGAAACACTAACAATAGGAGAATTTAACATACCACTCTCAGTAAAAGACAGATTAAACAGGCAAAAACTGAATATGGATATAGATAACCTACACAAGGCAACCAACTAGATAAATCTTTTGGATAAATATAGAAACTTATACCCTAATAATAAAGAATACAACTTTTTCTCCCATCCACATGGAACATTCACAACACTAGTTATACAGTAAGTGTAGAAATATTACAAATAGTACTTCCAATGGTAATGCAGTCTAAATAGAAATTATAAACAAAATTTTAAAAGGCCTTCAACCTGGAAATTGCAAAATCTCTATTAAACAACTCTGAGTAGGAAGTGGAATGAAAACTGAAATTACAGAATTTCTAAAAAATAATGAATGAAATATTACATATCAGAATCTGTAGGCTATATTAAAAGCAATGAAGAAAGAAAACTTCATAGCCATAAACACTTAAATCAATGAAAGGAACGAATAAAAATGCATGAATTAATTTTCCAACTCAATATGATAGGAGGGAAAAAAAACCCAAAGAAATACAATAGAAAGTCCAAGGAAAGAAATAAAATTTAAAGTGGAAATTCATGAAGTAGATACTAGATAAAGAGTATATCCAGTTATTAAATTGAAAGTCATTCCTTTGAAAAAAATTAACAAAATATATACATATGAGTTAGGATTTTCCAGAGAAACAGAACCAATAGGATATGTATTCGTATATAGAGAGATTTCTTTTAAAGAATTGGCTCGTGCAATTGTAGGGGCTTGCAAGACTGAAATCTGCAGGGCAGGCTGGCAAGCTGGATATTCAGGAAGGAGTTGATGTTGCATCTAATGTCCAAAGACTGGAAACTCAGGTGGAATCTCTATGTTTCAGTCTGGAATCACAATTCCTTCTTCTTCATGGTACCTCAGTCTTTACTCTTAAGGCCAATTGATTGGTTTAAGCTCATCTACATTAGGAAAGGTAATATACTTTTCTCAGAGTCTACTGATTTAAATATTAATCATTTCTAAAAAAATACTCTCACAGCAACATCTAGACTGGTGGTTGATCAAACCACTGGGCACCATACCCTGGCCACGTTGACAGATAAAACTAGCCATCACAATAGACATGCCATTAACTTGATCAAATCAAAAATATACAAAACAATACATCACAAGGCAGATAACTAAGAGAAGGAATTAGGAAACAAAAAAAGATGACTGCAGATTTGAAAAACTGGAAATTGCAAATTATGAAAATAAATTTGGAAAGCTAGATTAAATGAATAATTTCTTAAGAAAGTATGAATTTCCCAAACTGATCCCATGAGAGAGAAAGTTTAGGCTAAAAATTTTCTGAATAGTTGGAGTAGGTTAGTAAGAAACTCTACCACAAAAAAGCATCAGGCCTGGTGGTTTCACAGGGGAGTTATACCAAATTTTCAAAGACAAGATAACCCAATGCTTGATAAATTATTCCAGAGCGTAGAAAATATAGAAAGACTTTCAAATTCTTTTTTCGAAGCCAATATCATATTGATACTTAAGCTGATAAAAATAGTACAAGAAAAAGAATGAAAATGATAGTAAAATATTTGTAAATATCAACACAAAAATACTAAATAGAACAGACTCTAAAACCATCTTAAGAAAATATACCATGACCAAATAGGATTTCTGCCAGTAATGCAAGTTGGTTCAATATTAGAAAATTCATGAATATAGCACACCATGTTAATAAATCTAGGGAGAAAAATCATATTATTCTCACAGATGCCAAAAAAATCTTTAACGGAATTCAATAATTGTTCCTGATAAAAACTCTCAAGCAACTGAAATTAATCAATACTTCATTAACATTATATATAATAAATATTTATGTATAATAAATATTTATATACATTATAAAAATATATATATTTTGAATACATATGCCCAAGTCCTAAAGTCAGTATCTTATTTAATGGGAGAATACTAGAAGATTTCCACTCATATTAAGAACAAGGAAAGTATGCCCACTATCTCCAATAATATTTTACATTGTAGTGGAGTTATTGGCCAATGCCATTAGATAAATCAATTAATCAATTAGAGGCACAATAATTGACAAGAAAAAAGTAAAATAATTTCTATTTAGAGATGAGACAATGATGTGTCTAAAAAACCCTATAGAATCAATAATGATGATGAAAATAATAATGATAATAATAATCATTGAGCACAAAAGTAATTTAGTAGGTGCTAAGATGTAAAATTTACATCCAGAAAATAATAACTTTCATATACACAAACAATAAGAAGTTAGAGATTATAATATTAGAGAACATCTATTTACAATAGCAACAAAGAAGATTAAAAACATTAAAAATTTTGTCAAAGAATGGAAGGAAAGTTTTAAACACTCCCAAAAGACACAAAATTGACATGAACAAATGAAAAAACTTTCTTCTTCTTCAATAAGCCACAGAGATTTAAAAGATGTTAGTATTTTTAATGTTTGCTTTATACATTGCTCTCTCTTTTATTTTTTTAGAAAATAAAATTATAACACACAGGAGTCAGCACAACCTTCTTCCCAACTCCTAGGTAACTACTATCCTGAAATTAGTGTCTAAATAAATTTAATGTGTTTTTGCCTGGTTATCATACATGTACATATGTATAAAATGTTATACCATTGTTTTACTGTATTAAATTTTATATTAATGGCAATACTGATCCTATCATTTTGCAACTAGTATAACTGACTGATGATTAGTATTCAGAATAAAAAACTCCTTTAAATAAATAATAAATAAATAAGCAACCTAATTTAAAAAACAGACAAAGGATATAAGCAAGCAATTCACCAGATGAACAATAAACACAAAAAGATTCACAATCTCATTAGTAATCAAATTAATTAAAACAGCAATAAGACATCATCTTTCAACCCTCAAATTGGCAAAAATTAATGTCTGTATTTAGCAAGCACTGGCACAGATGTGAGGAGGTAGAAACTCTTGTGCATAGCTGGTGAAAGTGCAAATATGGGAAACATATTTTGGAGATCATTTTAGTGATATCTAATAGACTTAAAATTTGCATAGCCTAGCAATTTTACTTTAAAATTTTTACCTTTGAGACACTCTCATTCCTGTGCATAAGGCATTTACAGGCTTTTTTTTTTTCCTGCTGAGGAAGATTAACCCTGAGCTAACATCTTTGCCAATCTTCCTCTACTTTATATGTGGGTCGCTGCCACAGCATGGCTGAGGAGAGGTGTAGGTCCGTGACTGGGATCTGAACCTGGGCTGCCAAAGTGGAAGGTGCTGAACTTAACCACCACGCCACAGGGCTAACCCCCACTTACAGGGTTTTTATTTTAGCACATTGTAAGAGTGAAAAAATAGCATGAATGTAACTATGACTTAGTAGATGAATGGATAAATTCTATTTTTTTCATACTTGCAATACTCTACTACAGTTAAAATAAATTTTAAAAAATTTACTTTTATCAACATGGATGAATCTTAACATAATACTGAGGCTTAGAAATAATTTGCAAAAGGATAGGAACTGTATGTTGCCGTTAATATAAAATCTAATGAAGAAAAATAACAGTATGTACATTTCTATGCATACCTGTATATGCGGTGAACATACAAAAACAATTGAGATTTATTTAGACACCAACCACAGGATAGTATTTATCTAGAAGTTGAGAGGAAGGTTATCCAGGCACTGTATTGTTATAATTTCATATTCTTAAAATTAAAAAAAGAGAGAAATGTGAAGCAAATGTTGAAAAATACTAATATCTTTTAAATTTCTCTAGTAAGTACACAGGTTCTGTGATAACATTTTCTGTACTTTTCTGTATACTTGAAATATTCCATAATTAAAACATACAAATTATGCATTATAATGTTTTCTTGAAAAACTTCATATTTATAGATATATTATTGAGGCCACATTATTATGAAAACTATTTGAAAATTGGTTCTTATTTAACTGCTGTCCAAAGTTAACATACATATAATGATATAAACCAAAAATGTGAAATAGTCCTGCTGTCTGTCTCCTAAGAAACATATTTTTATCAAATCTTGACAGGAGATTATGAAAGTGTCCTCTTCAGGCTGTGAAATGTCAAAGTTCATCTTGGTGTGGGAATTCCCAACATAGAACTTTCTTAGCTCTAATTTGTGATGGAAGGTGTGAGAACAGAAGTTATGGCTTGATTCTTAGAAGTGTCAATGTGTCAATGTGAGAAAATAAAAAAGGTGATTACATGAATAGGTTGAACTCCAAAGTGGCAAACACAATGTCATTCTGGAAAAAAACAGACTCCACAGAACTCGTTTTTTCCACTACAGTCTGAAGACCTTCCAAATACTGTTTCCTCTCAAAAGAAGATCAAAACAAATTATTTCAATTTTAACCTTTGCCAGATATGTAATGTAGTTCTTTTTGAAGGTAAGATTTAAAGATGTTTTTCTTAACTGTGTAAATTTTCCCTTTACTTTGGAAATTGAGATTTGACTTTGAGACAGAGGACTACTTTTACCAGGGAATGAGGAGTAGATATGGTACAAACTACTTCAGTGAGCCTCTCAAATTTAACTCTAAGTCAGGTTCCAGGGAAAGATAGGTGAAAAAATGCAAATGAGAAACTTTTGATCAAGATGTTAAGTTTTTGTTAAGATAAAATATGTGAATCTTTAATCAAAACTGTCTCTTATTTTGTTTTGTTTTTTTAGGAGGAGGATTAGCCTTGAGCTAACATCTGTTGTCAATCCTCCTCTTTTTGCTGAGGAAGATCATCCTTGGGCTAACATCCGTGTCCATCTTCCTCTACTTTATATGGGACATTGCCACAGCATGGCTTGATAAGCGGTGCATAGGTCCGCACCTGGGATCTGAACCTGCAAGCCTGGGGCTGCCACAGTGGAGTGCGTGAACTTAACTGTTCCACCACAGGGCCAGCCCCAAAACTGTCTCTCTCTTTTTTTGTGTGTGAGGAAAATCAGCCCTGAGGTAAGAGCCCTGCTAATCCTCTTCTTTTTGCTAAGGAAGACCGGCTCTGAGCTAACATCTATTGCCAATCCTCCTCCTTTTTTCCCCCAAAGCCCCAGTAGATAGTTGTATGTCATAGTTGCACATCCTTCTAGTTGCTGTATGTGGGACACAGCCTCAGCATGGCCGGAGAAGCGGTGCCTTGGTGCGCACCCGGGATCCGAACCCTGGCCGCCAGTAGCAGAGCACGCGCACTTAACCACTAAGCCACGAGGCCGGCCCAAAACTGTCTCTTAAAGTTAGATCTTTTTTCTCCTCTGTATTTTTCTCTTTTTTTTTTTGAGAGAGATCAGGCCTGTGCTAATATCTGCCAATCTTCCTGTTTTTTTTGCTGAGGAAGACTGGCCCAGGGGTAACATCCGTGCCCATCTTCCTCCACTTTATATGGGATGCTGCCACAGCATGGCCTGCCAAGCGGTGTGTTGGTGCACGCCCGGGATCCAAACACGCGAACCCCAGGCCGCCGCAGTGGAGCACGCACACTTAACCACTGTGCCATGGGGCTGGCCCTCTGTATTTTTCTTTCCAGATCATGAAAATTGTTAAGTTGTTTGACTTTATGGGAGTGGTGTAGATGTATGAGTGTTTGTGTGTGTTTGCATAGAGGTGTGTGTGTGTGTGTGTGTCTGCTATTGTTCCAACATTAGTTCACAGCAGATTGTTTAGACTGGATTAATTCCAGAAGCAGATACAGTCTCTGTCTTCTTATTACCTGAAAATAGAGGAAAGATTGTGAAAAGAACCGGACCATTGGGCTTAAAGTAAGAAAATTTAAACTAGCTTCTGTTTTCATAGTGGCGTAGGGTTTAAAAATAAATCACCCGGACTTTGCAAAATGGATTTTAGCAGCATTGTGATTATCCTCACAGGAGCAGATAGCATCCCTGTGGATGAAATGGGACGCCCCTAAAGGTAGTTGATGGTCCTTCAGTCAGTGATCCTGGGAAGAGATTACTCTCTAAACAGGAAATGGTCTTTTCTTTTTATAGGGTCCAGGATCAGTGGGTCACATATCAGACATATTGAAGATTCTGCATAGCTGTGGATTCCCATTGGTGGTGGTTGTGGGGATGTGGTATGGGCTGGGGGAGAGGGTTAGAGCAGAGGAAAGTGAGCAGTTTCCAGCAATGCGGAGGCCAGGCAGTAAGTGAGCAAGGAAGTTGCTAAGGTTTCAATGGTCTGGTTTTGCCCGAAGAACTCTACGAGTAGACACTTATAATAGGATTTATATGTTAATCTGTGTTGAACTTTCTTGTAGAATTCATAAGCTCAGAAATGTGCAATTATAAATTAAAATCTAGGAGGAGTTCTTCTTCTGTTCTGAAAGAATAAAGCTGGAAAGATGATCCATCACTCCTATGCTAACAATGAGAAAAAGACACAAAAAGTACGAAATCATAACTTCTTTTGAACGCATCAGAGATCTGAGATTGTGGGACAACCATGAATTCTGAATTCCAAAAAAGGACAGGCACCTCCAGGAGAGATGGCATGTGCAGGTCAGCTCACTTGTGGCAGAGAATAGAATCAAGAGGTGCCAGCCACCATCTAATGACTAAGAATAAATCAGCTAAAATTAAATGTCTTGCTAAAGGCCTGGTGTGGGCTGTCATGGTAGAAGGGAACCACTCAGAGTCTCAGATACATGGCGAATTCATGCTCAATCGCAGGTTCTTTTCCCCAAACCTTCACTTAGTGCCCATGAGAAAGATTGGAGGTGGGATAGAATAATAAACAGAGCCTCCCTCAGTGACGAAAGCATGCAGGGGAGGCATGGTTGCTGTTACAGGAAGGCGTGTAGCTCTGCCCCCTGGTGCACATCTTTCTCAAACATAGAACTAAAGCCTCAAGTCACTGGCAGTGGTGTAACCCTCTCACCTCCAGTCACAGGCAAAGATCCAATTTAGCTGGAGGAAAAGCAGAAGAGAGGAATTGGAAATATGCTGTTAAGAATTATATAGAATATATGAAAAATTACACGTAGATTATGATTAAAAAAACTAAAAAATTAAATAGCTATAAATAATATAATAAATGTATAATATATATTCCAACATGGAATTATAGAAAATAATCCAAAAAGGAGCAGAAGTGGAGGAAAAAATGGAACAAAAAAAGATAGAACAAATGCAAAACAACTTATGAGATATTAGATTTAATTCCAACCATATCAGTACTTATATTAAATATAAATGACCTAAGTATTCCCATTAAAAGATAAATCATTGTTTAAAAAAATGCCTAACTACGTTTTGAATTCTAAGAATTCCTCTTTATATAAAAAGATGAGAGGTAGGTTAAAATACAAATAATTGAAAAAGATATACCATGCTTACACTAACCAGAGAAAGCTGGAATAGCTATCTTTTGTCAGACAAATTAGATTTCAGAAGAAGAAATATTTCAAAGGATTAGAGAAACATAATGACAAAGGTTTAAATCTACCAAAAGGACGTGACAATCCTATATGCATTTATGCCTATCAACAGAGCTTCAAAATACACAAAGCAAAAACTGACAAAACTGGAATGAAAAATAGATACGCCCCAAATTTTATTTGGAGACTAACATTCTTTTTTTTTTTTTTTTTTTTTGTCTTATGTTTTTTTTTTTTTTAATTTTTTGTTTATTGCAGTAATATTGGTTTATAACATTGTATAAATTTCAGGTGTACATCATTGTACTTCTATTTCTGCATAGATTACATCATGTTGACCACCAAAATACTAATTACAACCCATCACCACACACATGTACTGAATTATCCCTTTCACCCTACTCTCTCCCCCCTTCCCCTCTGGTAACCACCAATCCAATCTCTGGCCCTATGTGTTTGTTTACTGTTGTTATTATCTACTACTTAATGAAGGAAATCATGCGGTATTTGACCTTCTCCCTCTGACTTATTTCACTTTGCATTATACCCTCAATGTCCATCCATGATGTCACAAACGGCTGGATTTCATCGTTTCTTATGGCTGAGTAGTATTCCATTGTGTATATATACCACAGCTTCTTTATCCATTCGTCCCTTGATGGGCACTTAGGTTGCTTCCAAGTCTTGGCTATTGTGAATAACGCTGCAATGAACACACGGGTGCATGTACCTTTACAAATTGGTGTTTTCAAGTTCTTTGGATAAATACCCAGCAGTGGGATGGCTGGATCATATGGTAGTTCTATCCTTGATTTTTTGAGGAATCTCCATACTGTTTTCCATAGTGGCTGCACCAGTTTGCACTCCCACCAGCAGTGTATGAGAGTTCCCTTCTCTCCACATCCTCTCCAACACATGTTGTTTCCTGTCTTGTTAATCATAGCCATTCTGACGGGCGACAGGTGATATCTCATTGTAGTTTTGATTTGCATTTCCCTGATAATTAGTGATTTTGAACATCTTTTCATGTGTCTGTTGGCCATCTGTATATCTTCTTTGGAGAAATGTCTGTTCAGGTCCTTTGCCCATTTTTTAATTGGGTTGGTAGTTTTTTTGTTGGTAAGATGCATGAGTTCTTTATATATTTTGGAGATTAAGCCCTTATCAGAAGTATGGTTTGCAAATATCTTCTCCCAATTGTTAGGTTGTCTTTTCGTTTTGTTGATGGTTTCCTTTGCTGTGCAGAAGCTTTTTAGTTTGATGTAGTCCCATTTGTTTATTTTTTCTATTGTTTCTCTTGCCCGGTCAGACGTGGTGTTTGAGAAGATGTTGCTAAGACTGATGTCGAAGAGCGTACTGCCTATGTTTTCTTCTAGAACTTTCACAGTTTCAGGTCTTACATTCAAGTCTTTAATCCATTTGGAGTTAATTTTTGTGTATGGAGTAAGGTAAGGGTCTACTTTCATTTTTTTGCATATGGCTATCCAGTTTTCCCAACACCATTTGTTGAAGAGACTTTCTTTTCCCCATTGTATGTTCTTGGCTCCTTTGTCAAAGATTAGCTGTCCATAGATGTGTGGGTTTATTTCTGGGCTTTCGATTCTATTCCATTGATCTGTGTGTCTGTTTTTGTGCCAGTACCATGCTGTTTTGGTTACTACAGCTTTGTAGTATATTTTGAAATCAGGGAGTGTGATACCTCCAGCTTTGTTCTTTTTTCTCAGGATTCCTTTAGCTATTCGGGGTCTTTTGTTGTTCCATATAAATTTTAGAATTCTTTGTTCTATTTCTGTGAAAAATGTTGTTGGAACTTTGACAGGGATTGCATTGAATCTATAGATGGCTTTAGGAAGTATGGACATCTTAACTATGTTAATTCTTCCAATCAAGAGCACAGAATATCTTTCCATTTCTTTGTGTCTTCTTCAATTTCTTTCAGAAATGTTTTATAGTTTTCGGTGTACAGATCTTTCACCTCTTTGGTTAAGTTTATTCCTAGGTATTTTATTCTTTTTGTTGCAATTGTAAATGGGATGGTATTCTTAATTTCTCTTTCTGCTACTTCGTTGTTAGTGTACAGAAATGCAACTGATTTTTGTATGTTGATTTTGTATCCTGCAACTTTACCGTATTCGTTTATTACTTCTAAAAGTTTTCTGGTGGATTCTTTGGGGTTTTCTATATATAAAATCATGTCATCTGCAAATAGTGACAGTTTCACTTCTTCCTTTCCAATTTGGATCCCTTTGATTTCTTTCTCTTGCCTGATTGCTCTGGCTAGGACTTCCAATACTATGTTAAATAGGAGTGGTGACAGTGGGCATCCTTGTCTGGTTCCTGTTCTTAGAGGGATAGCTTTCAGTTTTTCACCATTGAGGATGATATTAGCTGTGGGTTTGTCATATGTGGTCTTTATTATGTTGAGGTACTTTCCTTCTATGCCCATTTTATTCAGAGTTTTTATCATAAATGGACGCTGTATCTTGTCAAATGCTTTCTCTGCATCTATTGAGATGATCATGTGATTTTTATTCTCCATTTTATTAATGTGGTGTATCACGTTGATTGATTTGCGAATGTTAAACCATCCCTGCATCCCTGGAATAAATCCCACTTGATCATGGTGTATAATCTTTTTAACATATTGTTGTATGCGATTTGCTAGTATTTTATTGAGGATTTTCACATCGATGTTCATCAGTGATATTGGCCTGTAATTTTCTTTTTTTGTGTTGTCCTTGTCTGGTTTTGGTATCAGGGTAATGTCAGCTTCGTAGAATGAGTTAGGGAGCTTCCCCCCCTCCTCAATGTTTTGGAAGAGTTTGACAAGGATAGGTATTAAGTCTTCTTTGAATGTTTGGTAGAATTCACCAGGGAAGCCGTCTGGTCCTGGACTTTTATTTTTGGGGACGTTTTTGATTACTGTTTCGATCTCCTTACTGGTGATTGGTCTATTCAAATTCTCTACTTCTTCTTGATCCAGTTTTGGAAGGTTGTATGATTCTAAGAATTTATCCATTTCTTCCAGATTGTCGAATTGGTTGGCATATAGTTTTTCATAGTATTCTCTTATAATCTTTTGTATTTCTGAGGTGTCTGTTGTAACCTCTCCTCTTTCATTTCTGATTTTACTTATTTGTGCCTTCTCTCTTTTTTTCTTGGTGAGTCTAGCTAAAGGTTTGTCTATTTTGTTGATCTTTTCAAAGAACCAGCTCTTGGTTTTATTAATTTTTTCTATTGTTTTTTTGGTCTCTATTTCATTTATTTCTGCTCTGATTTTTATTATTTCCCTTCTTCTACTGATTTTGGGCTTTGTTTGTTCTTCTTTTTCCAGTTCCTTCAGGTTCATTGTTAGGTTGTTTATTTGAGATTTTTCTTGTTTGTTGAGATAGGCCTGTATCGCTATAAACTTCCCTCTTAGAACTGCTTTTGCTGTATCCCATAAATTCTGGCATGTCGTATTTTCATTTTCATTTGTCTCCAGGTATTTTTTGATTTCTTCTTTGATTTCTTCGTTAACCCAGTAGTTGTTCAGTAGCATTTTGTTTAATCTCCACGTATTTGTGGCTTTTCTGATTTTCTTCCTATAGTTGATTTCTAGTTTCATACCGTTGTGGTCAGAAAAGATGCTTGGTATTATTTCAATCTTCTTAAATTTATGGAGACTTGTTTTGTGGCCTAATATGTGATCAATCCTGGAGAATGTTCCATGTGCCTTTGAAAAGAACGTGTATTCTTCGGTTTTTGGATGGAATGCTCTGTATATATCTACTAGGTCCATCTGTTCTAGTGTGTCGTTTAAGGCCAATGTTTCCTTATTGATCTTCTGTTTGGATGATCTATCCGTTGGTGTAAGTGGAGTGTTAAAGTCCCCTACTATTATTGTGTTACTGTCTATTTCTGTTTTTATGTCTGTTAATAATTGCTTTATATATTTAGGTGCACCTACATTGGGTGCATAGATATTTACAAGTGTTATATCCTCTTGTTGGATTGTTCCCTTGATCATTATGTAATGCCCTTCTTTGTCTCTTTTTACAGTTTTTGTTTTAAAGTCTATTTTGTCTGATATGAGTACTGCTACCCCAGCTTTCTTTTCATTGCCATTTGCGTGGAGTATCTTTTTCCATCCCTTCACTTTCAGTTTGTGAGTGTCTTTAGGTCTGAAGTGTGTCTCTTGTATGCAGCATATATATGGGTCTTGTTTTTTTATCCAGTCAGCCACCCTTTGCCTTTTAATTGGAGCATTGAGTCCATGGACGTTTAAAGTAGCTATTGATAAGTATGTACTTACTGCCATTTTTTAACTTTTTTTTTTTCTCAGTGTTGTAGTAGTCCTTCTCTGTTCCTTTCTTCTTCTATACAGAATTGATGGTCACTTTAGTATGACTCCTGTCTGAAAGCTCTACTCTTTAACTCCCCTCCTCACTCATGTTTTTGATATCATATCTAACCTCTTTGTTGTGCATTTGTATCCATTACGTTCTAATCATGGAAAAAGATAATTTTTCCTATTTGTGGTCTTCTCTTTTCCCCTTAAATCAGTCCCTTTAACATTTCTTGTAGCACTGGTTTCTTGGTGACAAACTCCTTTAATTTTTGCTTATCTGGGAAAATTTTGATCTCTCCTTCCATTTTGAATGATAACCTTGCTGGATAGAGTATTCTTGGCTGTAAGTTTTTTCCTTTTAGCACTTTAAATATATCATGCCATTCTCTTCTAGCCTGTAAGGTTTCTGCAGAGAAGTCAGCTGATAGCCTTATGGGGTTTCCTTTGTACGTAACTTGACATTCTCTTGCAGCTTTTAGGATTCTCTCTTTATCTTTAATTCTGGACATTTTGATTATGATGTGTCTTGGTGTGGGCCTCTTTGGGTTTGTCTTGTTTGGGGCTCTCTGTGCTTCCTGTACCTGGATGTCTGTTTCCTTCCTTAGGTTAGGGAAGTTTTCATCTATTATTTCTTGAAATAGATTCTCTGCCCCCTTGGGAGACTAACATTCTTTTCTCAGTAATTGATAGAACAAATAGACAGAAAATCAGTAAGATCTGTATGACACTATTAACTGATATGAAGTAATTGATGTGTATTGCTTCCTCCTCTCAACCACAACAGAATATATGTTCTTCCCAAGTATGTTAGTATATTTCTCAGGATAGACTATAGTGTAGGCCATTAAAAAAACCTCAACAAATTAAAACAATTGAATCATGCAAAAGATATTTTCTGACCACAATGAAATTAAAGTAGAAATCTACAACAAAAAGACATTCTCAAATATTTGTCAACTAAGCAACATAATTCTGAGTAAATCATGGGGTCTAACTAACTCATTGCTCAGAGAAAAATTAGAAAATATTTTGAATTGAATGAAATTGAGAAAACAACATATCAAAATTTGTGGGCTAAACTAAGGAAATGGTTAGAGGGAAATTTGAGCATCAAATGCTTATATTGGAAAATATTGAAGGACTCAAATCAATGATCTAATTTTCTACCCCAATAGTAAGAAAAGTAGAGCAAATTAAAGATAAAACAAGTAGAAGAGAGGAAATAATAAAAATAGAAATCAATAAAATTAAAAACAGAAAAACAATAGAGAAAAATCAGTGAAACACAAGATGGCTTTTTGATAAGAGAATTAAAACTAATAATGTTTTTGCCACTCTGGTCTAGAAAAAAAGAGAAATCAAATATCCAGTACTAACCAATACGAAGAATGAAAGTGGGACCATAACAACAAATCCTGAAGACAATAAAAGAAAAATATGCTAATAATTTTGACAATTAGAGGAAATGGAACAATTTCTTGAAAGACATAAATTAGCCAAGTGTCATAAAAACAAATGATTTGAATAGTCCTATATCTATTTAAAAAATTGAATTTATGGTTTAAAACCTTCCTACAAAGAAAACTCCAAGTGCCCATGGCTTGACTGATAAATTCTATCAAACATTTAAGGAGGAAATACTACCAATTCTAAACATGCTCATATAGGAAATAGATGAGGTAGAAACACTTCCCCACTTTTTTATGATGACAGAATTACCCTGATACCAAAAGCAGACAAAGACATTGTAAGAAAAGAAAACTACCCACCAATATCCATTCTGAATGTAATTGATAAAATGCTATCATATTGAATCCAGCAATATATATTCATGAAGACCAGGTGGAGTTTATCCTGGGAAAGCAAGGTTGACTCTACATTAAAAAAATCAATTAATGTAACTCACTACATCAATAGACTAAAGAAGAAAAATCATAGACCACCATAATAGATATAAATGAAAATTCAAAATCCTATCATGATTAAAAATAGACGTAACAACTTTTAGTGAACAAAGAATTAAAGAAAATTTCCTCAACCTAAAAGCATCTACAAAAACAAACAAAGAAAAACATACAGCTCGCATCATACTTTATGGTGAAAGACTGAATGGATTCTCTCTAGGATCACTAATAAGGCAAAGATGTCAGCTCTCACCACTCCTATTCAATGTTGTACTGAAGATCTTAGCTAGTGCATTAAGGCAAGAAAAAGAAATAAAATCCACACATTGTACAAGAAGAAATAAAACTTCTGTTTGCAGATCACCTGATTGTCTATATCAAAATCCCAATAAAACTATTAAGAATCTATGAGAATTGATTGCTGAATTTAGTAGAGTTGTAGGATAAATGTCAATAAACATTCCATAAGAGAATTAAAGCTAATTCTTTTGCCACTAATAATTTTGCTATCAATTATTCATTGCAATTCCTAACAAAATTCCAGCAAGGTTTTTTAAAGAAATAGACAAGTTTGTTTTAAAATTTATATGAAAAGCTAAAGAAACTATCATAGCTGTAACAATATTTAAAAAGAAGAATAAATTTGGAGGACTCATGCTACTTGATTTTAAGACAATATCACTACAGTAATCAAGCCATTGGCTAGTGTAGTATTAGCAACAGGATACACACATAGATCAACGGATGAGCATAGAGGACCAAGGAATAGAGCCACACAGATCCAAATGATTTTTGACAAAGGTACAAATGAAATTCAATAAAGAAAGAATAGTCTCTTCGACAAATGGTGACATTACTAGTCAAAAAAAAAGAAGAGGAACCTCGATTTAAACCTCATATCTTATACAAATATTGACTCAAAGTGGATCATAGATCTAAATGTAAAATGTGAAACTTGTAGAAGAGAATATAAAATAAGAGAAAATCTTCTCAACCTAAGGTTAGGTAATGAATTCAGAGACATGACACTAAAGGCATGATTGATCAAAAAAAATGATAGATTGGACTTCATCAAAATTAAAAACTATTTTTGCAACTTACTGTGGGTCTATAATTATTTAAAATAAAAATCTAAAAGATATAACTAGATTTCTATATACTAGCAATGAACAAGTGAAATTTTAATTTGGAAAAAATACCATATACGTGTATACATGTATATTTGTATACTTAAATATGTATATTTGTATACCAAATACAAGATAATTCCTAAATTTATGTGGAATAGCGTAGGAACTAGAATAGCTAAAACAATTTGGAAAATAACAGATCTGAAGAATGCACACTACCTAATTTCAAGACTTACAGGTAAAATACACCAGAAGATAAAATCAGTGGACAAAAAATAAGTCAATGAAAGATGCTCAACATCATAAATTATTAGAGAAATGCAAACTGAAGCCACAATGAGAAATCAAACCAAAACAAAGTAAACCAAACAGACAATACCATGTGCTGAGAAGAATGTTTATAGCAGCTGTATTTACAACTGCCAAAAAGAGAAAGCAACTCAAAGGTCCACCAACTTATATGTAGATAAACCAGTTGCAGAATATCCATTAAATGAAATGCTAGTGAGCAATAAAAAGGGATGAAAAAATGATATATTCAATAACATGAACGATTCTAAAATGGATCATGCTAAGTGAAATACTCCAGACTCAGAAGCTATGCACTGTATGACTCCATTTATTTGACGTTCTGGAAAAGGATTGTCACCAGGGGCTGGAGGTGGGAAGATTGGATTGACCATAAGGGAACACAAGGGAACTTTTTTTGGGGTGAGTGAACTGTTCTATATCTTGATTGTGGTGGTGGCTATAGGACTAGTATGAGTGGCCAATAAGTTGTGAATGGAAGTCCAGTGGGTTATTTAGGGGCTGATGTAGAGCAGTTGCGAGTTCTCTGCATTCTCTGTTTCTCTGTTACAGTGATCTGCAATTGATGAGATCATTAAACAACAGCATGGAAAAAAATCTGGATTGCTGGCACCACATAGAGAAGGAGCCTGGAGAGCAGTTTGACCTGAATTGTACATGGAGCATGAGTGAGAAATAAGCCTTTGTAGTGTTAAACCACCGAGACATTGGAATTTGCCACTTATTTCGTTCATTGTTTATGTGTTTAGTATATAGATCTAGCCTCTGAGATCTGCCTATCACACAGAACTGCCAACCTGTCAATTCTATATTGACATATTCCACTTTTTCCTCCTAGAAATACCCCTGAGCTACTATCTTATGATATCCCCATGTCACTAAATAAAATTGTGAAGTAGATTGTAATTGTTTTTGACGCCAAAATTCCCCCTTCTCCTTCATCATTCACTTCCCCTAGTAGATCCCATCCTACTCTCAAGAGCCTTCATGTTTAATGGCATGACTTGAGTTGTATTTTTATTGTAATTATTTTAAAAAACAATTTACTTAAGAAATGAGGCTCTGCCCATTGAAATTCTGATATTAGTGCATTAGGAGGCCATTTGGAGATTGCATGTTTCATCCTGTCCTAGACCTTATCACAGTGAATATTTCTCACCATCAGATCTCTCTGGTCTTGATCTATAAGCAAAAAAGTGAAATATAAGATAATGAAGGAAAGTACCAGCCTGGAACTTCTGAAATGCTGTAGAATGGGATTTCAGTCCTCTAAAATGGGAAGGATGGCTTCATTTTTAATCTTTCATTTTAAATTCTGGTTTGGAGGAGAATATGTACCTTTTCATTTATATTCACATATTATAAACCATTTATGGAGGCTTCAGATTCCACTGCTTCTATGCATTCTTTTTCAGAAATAAATGCATGTTTAAAAAAGCATTGAACAAATTTAATAATAAAATTCCCATGCAATGCATATTCCTTTTTGATTACTTTACTCTATGAAGATAAATTTTGGGGAGCACTAGCTCCTATATTATTGTAGATTATTTGCAAAATGGATATAAAAATGTAATTCTCTATTTTTATTGGATGGCAGTCAGATAATCTAAATCTAAAGTGCTCTATGAATTTTTCCCCAACTCTTTGGCATGAGATGCATGTATTTGTCTTCTGTAAGGCTAATAAAATCTTTAGTTATATGGCATGTTTGTGTGATTTAGTTTTTAATCACATTGCAATATTCAAATATCAATAAATAATAAAGCTACAAAAGAAATTATTTGCCTCTTCTGATAATTTATATATAGAATATTTCTTATCCTCAAACTGTTTGCTTTTAGACAAGCTTAATTGAGAAATAAAGTAGGATATTTAAGAATCCATAGAAAACTGTGGAATTTTACTATAGATTATAATACGAAAAATAATCCAATCCATCTCTAAAACCGGCCTACTTTATATTTTAAACATCTGATAATCTTAAATTTTTTTCCATCTTCAACACCACCACTGTAGTTCAATTATTTACCTATTCATCTTAACTTACTTATCATTTAGACTGACATTAACCTTTTCCAGCCTCTTTTATCTCCATAAATCAACTGGAGTAAACATTTTAGAATATAAATCTGATCATGCCATCCCTCCTCCATTGTACTGGCTGTTGTCTGCTGGTCCTCACCCTTTTTCACACCCATCCGGAGCCTGGAAAATCCTAGATGCCCTTGACAACAGGGTTCCAGATATTGTTTAGGTTCTGCCATTATGATGCAATCTTATGGGATGAGAGAAGCAGAGCAGTAAACAACGTAATTTTTATGATGGGGCAGTAGATAAGTGGGTCTTAGCATGCATGAGTTTTTGTAGTGATTAGCTGTACTTTATTTTCCTTTTTCACGGCCATGGGGCAGCTATGACATTGACACTAGCTTCCTAAACTTTCCTGAAGTGTATTTTATATAGCAACTCTTACTTTTGTAGCACAGCTGGAAAAGGGCAACTGAAAACTAGCAGTGGTCCTTTTTGGATTTTACTTTTGTAGATTTTCCGACAGATTTATTAGTGTCCATTCCCTTGTATGAAATCTCTTCTGCTTGAAATACATAGACTGTTCTTTATTTTCCTGACTTAACTTGACTAATATGCCCACTCCTTAAATTTTTTGGTGGCTTCCTATTGCTTTATGGATGAAGGACAAAATACTCTATAAGGTTCTGGTCCAGCCTCATCTTGTACCAGTCATCTATGTTTGGGGATTCTATGGCTGCTTAAATCTTCAGAAAGGCCATGAACTCAGTTCCAGTTTTCTGACATCTGGTAATGATCAGCATGCCTAACCCCTCCAGTGCTGAAATAAATCACTACACTTTAACATCTTCATTTCCTGCTCAATCTTTACAAACTCTTCTAATAATGCTGCCAGAATTTTCCTCTTACCAGAACCTTTCAATGTTTTCTTAATGTCTATCAAAGAAAGTACAAACTTGGTCTTCGAAGTGAAATCACTGCTCTGCATTCTCCCCTATATATATTATGTATATTTGTATATGATGCTTGTTGCTTTCAGAAAACACTACTGTTGCAAACTGTTATGCATCTAAGATATCCTTTCCCCTCCAAATCTCCTCCAAACTCTGTCAGTCAAAATCTTCTCCATTTCTCAAGAGACTTCTCAAACGTGGTTTAAACTTTTCTAATGCTTCTAACAAGATATATATTCTCCTTGATATAATTACATTTAAAATTTGTTTTATGAATATTGCGATCCTTGTACTAAGATTCCTGGGTTGACTATTCTTGTCAAAGAACACAATACAAGCAAAGCTATTATCCTTTGTCCTGAGAAAATATTCTGATGCTGTAACTAGGGGACAAATATACAAACCAATGTAAAGACGTAAGATGCATGGTAACTTCACTGATAAGATATATTCAAGACTGTCAAAGATAAAAGATTAGTGGATAGAAGACATGCCAGTCTTTGCAGGAGTACCAGGACACCCTCTACAATATGTTCTCTCATTTATAACCATATAAAATGCAATAATTAGATGAAGGAGCAGCAGAGTACCAGTCTTAAGTAAAGCCTATTGTCATCTCAATGTACTGCCTTACATAAAATTTTGCATTAGACATTAATACTTGTACATTGAATTATAAAAGCTTTCAAATTATATACCATTTTTTTGTCCTGAAAACAGCTCTATAAGCTATGTTTTATAGCTTATATGTTATTATTATTAGATATTATAAAATATATATATATTTAGATAAAATACCTGTGGTCTGGAATATTTAAATGACCTAAGGTCAAACATTGTTGAGAATTAAGCCAAATTCTTCTCATTCATATTTAGTTCACAATATAGTCTTATAAATTGGTTGACTGGTTGAACATAATATCCATTTAACAAAGTGTTATAAAATTTAAAGTTTTTAAAAATTTCCTTTACATTTTTTCTATAGCAATGAGAATACTACAGGTGGCCCAGGTCTTATAAAGACACACTTTGCTACCATAGGAGAATGTAGCATTGAGATCCAAATATAGGGGTTGAAGCTATAGCAACAGTAAACATCTGTTTTTTCTTTATAAAATAAAGAAGTAATTGAGATTCAAACAGATTCCATCATAAAGGCTTTTAAGAGTGAAAAAAAAAAATCTATTTCTCTGACTAACAGGAAAATAATGAAGCGAAGCTCACTAACATTCCAGTAATGGAATCAAACTCTAGTTGTTCTATATAACCAAACTCATAAGCCAAATGAAGTAATATTATGAAAATGATAAGTGAATAAAATATACACTGAATAAGCTACACAGTCTTGAAATTTTCCTACAGTATTACAATGACACTTTAATTGAACATTTTTGGTTTTGTAATTTACCAGCATCAACCAGTGAGGTGGCTGCTTTATTATGCTTTGCATCTGACTGAGTGTGAAAGGAAACGGACGTTTGTGGGGGAGACAGCTTTTATTTCTATGTAGATGTTGGCAAAAATAGAAAGTGGAGGATAGAAAAATTACTAGTTAGGTACTGTACATCCTGTTTGTGAAAAAGGTCTTTTTTGAAATGAACGTCAATGAGCATTCTCTTTTTTCCCTAAATTTTCTAGCACATAGTCTCAATATATTCTGACCTTCATTTTAAGAAAAGAAATATTAAAAGTATAGGAGTTTTTATATAAAAATCCTTCTATGTACTGGCCCCTCTAAACACACAAATATACATTTCTTTTTTTTTGCTTAAATTGTACTTCTTCATGACAAGCATCAAGCACTGCTCCAATTTGGATTATTTTCCTTTTGGGGCCACCAGAGTCATTTGAAAGAGATAGTGACTCTGTTTTCATCAGACTTTTGTCTGATACTCATCATACTGCATAAATTCTTTTTCTTTTTTTTTTTTTGAGGAAGATTGGTCCTGAGCTAACATCTGTTGCCAATCTTCCTCTTTTTTTTTGCCTTTTTTCTCCCCAAAGCCCCAGTACATAGTTGTATATCCTAGTTGTACATCCTTCTAGTTCTTCCGTGTGGGATGCTGCCTCAGCATGGCTTGATGAGTGGTGTGTAGGTCTGCGCCCAGGATCCAAAACTGCAAACCCTGGGCCGCTGAAGCGGAGCACACAGTCTTAACGGCTATGCCACCAGACTGGCCCCCTATGCTATGTAAATTTCTTAATAAAATACCCTTTGTTTTACACTTTACCTTTATATTTTATTGTGCTCTAAGAAAAATGGGCTTATATATTATACAAATATATTATAAGATAAATTCCCCACAGGGTAAAATATTTTTAGAATATGACTTATAGAATAGGCTTACATTAAAGAGCTAGCCTTACTGACCCTGGGTGGTTGTATAGAGTGATGCCTGTATTCTCAGTTAGTGAAAAAGAGACGATACAGTGATGCAAAATCATGATGGAAAATCTGCTACTGTTTCATGTGATGCATAGCAGGATACATAAATTTGTTTGAAAAGCAAGATGTCCCTTTGTACCTATATGGAAAGGAGACGAGCCATAAAACAATGTGAAATATCTGTAAAACCTAAAAGCATTATTTTTAAAAAAGCTATAAATGATTATGTTTTCCTATGTTTTATTTCCCTACAGGCATGCAATTAATATTTGCTTTCAAGAATAATCTTCAAATTAAATACTAGTGTGATGTTAAACACCCACATACAATTGTTAAATAAAAACATACACACACGCACACCCCAAACCAACTAATGTAGAGCTCATTCCTAGGAAAAATGCCATCTACTCTCTGTAAGTCCTCATTTGGCTCAATCAAAAACAAAATAAACATAAAAATTTCCATAAGTATTGGCTGTTAGGAAAATAGTCTTATTTAGAAATATGAAAATATACTTTCCCCAAAGGTGTTTTCTGAATACATTGAATTAAAATGTCAAGTATTAAAATAAGGAGAATTAAGGGTGTTGGATGCCCAAATTTAGGGAGAAGACACCTCCTCAAGAACTTATAAAGAAGCAACTGAATCATTTTTACAACACCCACCAATGTCCCAGACTCCCTCTCTCTAGTGTGCATGGGCAGAAGACCTGGGACAATGACGACCACCAGAATCATGAGAGGAATACCACAGCTTTTTCCTCCAATGTTAAGAGAAGGACTTAATCTTCCATAAAAGTCCAATTCAGATGACTCAAAATAAAAATATGCAATGAAACTGGGATGCCTAAAGCCAAAATTGATGAATATTTCATTTCCCATTGGCTATGTGCTTATTCCACATACCATGATCTATTTCTTTTGTCTACATGACTATAACTTAGAGAATGGGAGCGAGACAGCAGGGCAGAGAGAGGCAGCTGCACGAAGCAGTCTGCCCACCTTTCGGCACGGTAAGGGTCATTAGTTCCCCATGGGTTAAGTGGTCATGAAAACTAGCTGAGCATGAGATGTCTTGCTGGTACCCTGCCAAAGGCAGGAGCTGGGAAAGGGGGGGAGAATATCAACCGGAATGAATTTTCTTCACTAAGGAACAGTGCTGTGAGGAAGCTACTTATAGTTCTCCCTGAAAGACCTCCTATCTGGCCCTCCATGGGAACTGAAATGTGGGCACCTGCCATACATGGACATGGAGAGGCAGCCAGATTATGTAGGAGCACAGTAAATGTATATTAGTTATATAATATGCACACATCCTTTTTTTGTGTGTGAGGGAGATCAGCCCTGAGCTAACATCCGTGCTAATCCTCCTCTTTTTGCTGAGGAAGACCGCCTCTGAGCTAATATCTATTGCCAATCCTCCTCCTTTTTTTCTTCCCCAAAGCCCCAGTAGATAGTCGTATGTCATAGTTGCACATCCTTGTAGTTGCTGTTTGTGGGACCACACCTTAGCATGGCAGGAGAAGCGGTGTGTCGGTGCACGCCCAGGATCCGAACCCCGGGCGCCAGTAGCGGCGTGTGCGCACTTAACCGCTAAGCCATCGGGCCGGCCCCGCACACATCCTTTTCATATCTCCCATCCCTCCCACTCTCTCTGAACCACAGCAGCTAAGAATTTATTTCTTTTACATATTTGGTTTCAATGTATGCTTTTGTTTTAGGAAAGGGTGCCATAGGTTTTTTTTTTTTTTACTGAGGAAGATTCACTCTGAGCTAACATCTGTTGCCAATCTTCCTTTTTTTTTTTTTTTTTTTGAGGAAAATTAGCCCTGAGCTAAAATCTGTTGTCAATCCTCCTCTTTTAGCTGAGGAAGATTGACCCTGGGCTAACATCCATGCCCATCTTCCTCTACTTTATATGGGGCACCACCACAGTATGGCTTGACAAGGCATGCATCAGTCCACACCCGGGATCCGAACCTGTGAACCTTGGGCTGCTGAAGCGGAGCACATGAACTTAATGGCTGTGCCACCGGGGTGGCCCCAATCCTCCTCTTTTTTTGCTTGAGGAAGATGAGCCCTGAGCTAACATCTGTGCCAATCTTCCTCTATTTTTTGTATGTGGGTCACTGCCACAGCTGACAAGTGGTGTAGGTCTGCATCCGGGATCTGAACCAATGAACCTGGGCCACTGAAGCGGAGCACGCCAAACCCACCACTATGCCATGGGGCTGGCCCCCCATAGATACATTTTTTAAAATATATTAAAAATTACAGAATTAATTTTCTATAAGCAACCAGCTCCAAAATTATACAATTCCATATAGTTAAAAATCACGCAGAGGTGGGGGAGATGTGTAAGGATTCAACAATTTAGACAGAGAAAGAAGCTTGATTGTTAAAAGGGGCAACTCACCTCTAAATTTCTTGCTGGACATTCCCCTAGTGTCTGGGCCTGCTGCCCTGTCAGTCACACAGTGTGTGTGTTGGTGTGTATATGCACACATATATGTATATGCAACGTGTACCTACAATATTATATAACTACATATGCTGTGTTATGATTCAGAAAAGGGATAAAATTTTAGCAAAAATACTAATTTTACTTTTTATTTACAAAAATTATTTTTAAAAATTAGGTTTATTGCTTTAATTGGCGAATGTCAGCTATAAAAGGACAACTGTCTCTATTACATGAAATGTAGGCCTTATAGGAATTACAGAGATTATGAAACAAAAGTTTTTGTTAACTAAAAAACATACTTTGGCCATTAGTCACAACTCTTTACATTTACATTTACATTTGCGTCTTAGCTCTGTCACAGCATTCTATGCATTTATTTTGCATATATTGAACATATAAATAGGGACAAAGATTCGCCCTAAAGGTAGACAACAATGTCTGCAATCGTAGAGATGCAACATATGGAATTTTACAGTTTCAGCAGAGACAGATCACTGATTAGTTGTTTGACTTTTAAAGAGTATGACACAAATATATTCCATTTTCATATTTGTACATGTTATTTGAATTGATTTTTGTTCCATATAGTATTATAGCAATATGTCAAATATTTGTTGATATAGTCACTTAGAAAGTGTCCAGAAAGTCGGTCTATGGAAGGGGAGAAAATCATTGCAAACCATATATCAGATAAGGGGTTAATCTCCAAAATATATAAAAACTTCTATAATTCAATAGCAAAAATCTAATAACCTGATTTAAAAAGGGGCTAACAACTTGAATAGACATTTCTACAAAGAAGGCATATAAATCACCAAAAGGTATATAAAAATATTCTCAACATTGCTAACATCATAGAAATGGAAATCAAAACCACAATGAGATATCACCTCACACCTGTTAGGATGGTTATTATCAAAAAAACAAAAGACAATTAGTGTTGATGAGGACGTGGAGAAATTGGAACCCTCGTACACTGTTGGTGGGAATACAAAATGGTGCCACTGCCATGGAAAACAATATGGAGATACCTCAAAAAATTTAAAATAAAACTACCATATGATCCAGCAATCCTACTTCTAGGTATTTATTCAAAAGAATTGAAATCAGGATCTTGAACAGTTATTAGGTATCCAATGTTGGTTGCAGCACTATTCACAATACCCAGGATGTGGAAACAATGTAAATGTCCATCAGTGGATGAATGGATAAAGAAATGTGGTATACACATACAACAGAATGTTATTCAGCCTTAAAAAAAAGAAGAAAATTATGCAATGTGCAACAACACAGATGAACCAGAGGACATTATGCTAAGTGAAATAAGATAATCACAGAAGAACAAATACTGAATGATTTCACCTAAATGAGCTATCTAAGCCAAAAGTATAGAATCAGAGAGTAGAATAGTGGTTGCCAAGGGCTGGAGAGAGGGAAACATGGAGAGCTGCTATCAACGGGCATAAAGCCTCAATTATACAAGATGAATAAATTCTGGAGATCTGCTGTACAACATTGTCCCTATAGTTAACAATACTGCATAGTTCACTTAGAAAATTGTTAATAGAGTAGATCTCATTTTAAGTGTCCTTACCACATAAAATAAAATGTTTTTTAAGAAGTGCCCAGAAATACATGGGGGTGTTTGGAAAGAGAAAGAAAAGTGTTTCCATTATGTAGAGATTTACAATTGCATCTTCAAAATACAAATGACAGGGCCACCCCCGTGGCTTAGTGGGTGAGTGCCTGAGCTCTGCTACTTGTGGCCTAGGTTCGGATCCCAGCGCACACCGACGCACCACTTGTCCGGTCATGCTGAGACGGCGTCCCACATACAGCAACTAGAAGGATGTACAACTATGACATACAACTATCTACTGGGGCTTCGGGGAGAAAAAGGGAAAAAAAGGAGGAGGATTGGCAATAGATGTTAGCTCAGGGCCGATCTTCCTCAGCAAAAAGAGGAGGATTGGCATGGATATTAGTTCAGGGCTGATCTTTCTCACACACACAAAAAAAGGAAATACAATATCTGGTTTTTAACAGTAGAGAAATTATTTATAAGTAAAGGTGGATATTGTAAAAAATTATTAACTCTTTGGATTATAGATTACTATAGCAGTCTTTATTAATGACTGAATATAAAAAATTTCTTTAATGAAATCTAAGGTTCCAATGGTCATCTGAATCTGAAGAAAAGCTAAATCTATTTGCAGATGACATGATATTCATGACATAACTGGGAAAAACCCAAAGAATCAATATTTTTTTAAAAAATGAAACAATGAAAGAATTTAATAACATAGCAAGATATAAAACTAACATGCGGAAGTCAATAGCCTTCATATAATAACTGGTTAGAAGATACAATAGAAGAGAAAATCCTTTTAAAAAATCAACAAAAATATAAAATGATTCATAATAATCTTAACAAGAACTGTTCAAAACAACTTACAGTTACAGAAAAGTACTTTACACTTATAGAAAAATTGTAAAAATAGCACATTTATCTTTTTCCCAGCCTTTCCCAATGTTAATACATTGCCTAACTGTAATACAATGATCAGAACCAGGAAATTAACACTGGTACAATATTATTAGCTAAAGACTTTATTTAAATCTCCTCAGATTTCCCACTGATGTCCTTGTATTCCTCCAGGTTCTCATTCAGGCTCCTACATTGTATTTAGTTTTTATTTCCCCTTTGCTTCCTGCAGTCTGTTACAGTTCCCAATTGTTCCTTGTCTTTCACAATCTTGATATCTTTGAAGAGTATTGGTCAGCTATTTTGCTGAATATACCTCAATTTGGGTTTGTCTGGTGTTTTCTTATGATTGGACTGAGGTTATACATTTTTGACAAGAGTAGATAGAAATGGCCTTGTGTCCTCAGTGTATCATATTATAAGGTTCATGATGTCAGTGTCTTATTTTTGATGATGTTGACCTTGATCATCTGGCTTTCTCTGCTGTAAAGTTTCTGCCAGCTGTAGAAAAAGACTCTTCACTATAAAATTTTTATCATTCCCCCTGAACTTAACGGCTATCTTGGAGGAGATTCTTGTTCTTCTCAAATGTTCACTCACTGGTTTTAACATCAATCAGTGGATCTTGTAAATGGTGTTGGGCAACTCTATAACAATTTGGAAAAATACAAAAATTGAGGAAGGAAATACCAAAAATCCTTAGAAAAATGGGCAAAAGCATGATAAACAATTCACATAAAAGTATAAAAATGTCCTAACTTCAAACAGAATAAGAGAAATGCAAATTAAATCTCTGATATACTATTTATTGCCCATCAAATTGTGACAGCTAGATCTTAAGTTAGCATGAGGGAAGACATCTTAGGGAAAGGAAGCAATATTGTAACTGTGATCCTGACTACTAGTCTCTGAGAATGTACTCTAGCCTGCATGTAGCCTAGATGATTAAACACCTCTCACTTTTGCAAAATAAACGATCTGCTAGTTCTATGACTCTTGCTTACATATATCGCCCAGCTGTGATAAGGATAACTTTGTTCTCTGAGTTCCCCAGGAACTCAGAGACCTCCAGAAAGAAAAACTCTGTGTTGGTATCCATCACAAATGACAGAAGAAGGAGATAATGAGGCACCTTAAAGTTCATCACACCAGATGATCGACACCCCTAACCCCCCTCCTTCCCTGCCCATTTCCTCTATATAACTGCCTCAAGATTCTGTATGACTTTAAAATGGTTCCTTAGGATACTAGTCCACCATCTTCCAATTATGCTGGCTAATCATATAAACTTTCCTTTCTCAACCGCCGGCTTGTTTGCAATTGATTGACACTGGATTTCAGCAGGAAGAACAGGCCCCTTTTTGCTAGGTTACAATATTGGCAAAAAAGTCAAAAGCTTAATATTACACTGTTCATGAGGTTCTGGGGAAATAGTCACTTTCAATTATTGATGGTGAAAATTCAAGGTGTTATAACACATATCAGTCATCGTTACATCATGCAGTAGAATACTTCGAAGCGGCAAAATTAGATGGAGGTAATTATTTGCAGGATTCATTGTTAAGTATGAGAACAATATAATGAAGTGCAAAACATTATGTATAGTATGTTACATTTCATGTAAAGAAGAAAGAGAAATAAAAACTAAAATGTATCTATCTGTATCTAGGAAGCATAGGGAGTATAAACCAAAAAACAACAAAATTGGTTACTTTCTGAGGGCCCCAGAGAGAATAGGGTCCAGGTATGGGGGAAGAAGTGGCACCACTTTGGGTACACCTTGTTATAGAAAAATGCTAGGTACTTTTAATACTATAAAATTTTATACTTTATAGTTTTTTACATTAGCTTTTTGATGCTTGAAAGCATCTATATATTAAAAAAAAGTATTATACATGTAAAAAAAAAAAACCATAAAGAGTGTGGGAAAGTAACAAGATTGAATGCCAATACAAACAAATGAAACAGTATTTCACAAGCTAAAGAAACATAAATCGCTAGTGCAAGTAACTTTTTTTTTTTTTTTTTTTTGAGGAGATCAGCCCTGTGCTAACATCTGCTAATCTTCCTCTTTTTTTGCTGAGGAAGACTGGCCTTGGGCTAACATCCATGCCCATCTTCCTCCACTTTATATGGGATGCTGCCACAGCATGGCTTGCCAAGCAATGCGTCATTGCGTGCCCAGGATCCGAACCAGCGAACCCCGGGCTGCCGCAGCCAAGCACAAGCACTTAACGGGTTGTGCCCCTGGGCCAGCCCCCCAAGTAACTTTTAAACAGAATATTTTCACTATATACTCTGAGTCTAGGGAGAAAAATAAAGCAGAACTGCAAACAAGTCAGGAACACTTTTTCATGGGTTGGTTTTACATAGTGCTATGGAAGTAGCAGTTCTGAAACTATTTTATGTGTATTGTGAGAATAAGCAAATAAATAAAGGTATTGATATGGTTGGAAACCAGAAATTTCATTATTAAAAAAAAAAAGGAACTATGAAGAAAGAAGGTAGTTAAAGAACAACCCTGAAAGGAATTGTAAATATCAATATGAACTCATGATTTCTACTGTCATATATATATTTCTGATTCTTCCTGTGTACAGAGAAAAGCAGTGTTCAAGTAAAAAAACAAAAACATAAGCAAAACTAAGAGTCAAAATATTTATCTCATTTCTGCTGTTACTGGTTCTTTAGCTTTGAGTAAGCCACTAACAGAGCTTTATATTGTCATCTGTAAAACTGTAAGTCACAAATCTTTGAAAACACATGGGTATTCCAATGCAATAACATGTAAAGGTGATCTTTCTGTAGAGACATAAGACCATAGTATTATAAAACAAAGAGATTAAGTCAAATGGAGGATATAGCTCTTCTAGAACTTTTTGCTAGAGTTTATGGGCTTTGGCCACAGGCCCTTCCTCCTAATAAGCTGAGGTGTGGTCAATGATGAATCAGAGAGGATACATCACTGTTGCGCCAGTGGAGCCCAGGATAACTGATGCCATAGCAGTGTAGTGTACAAAATCTTACCATTCTCTGTACAGAATGGTAAATAAAACAACCCTTGGGAAAGTCCATACCAGTTTTAAAATTACATTCTGAAATTCTTTTCCTATTTTCTCACTGTTATGGACCAAATGCTTGTGTACTGTCAAAATTCGTATGTTGAATTTTTAACCCCCAACGTGATGGTATTAGGAGCTGGGCTTTTGGAAATAATTAGATTTGATGAGGTCATGAGGGTGGGGTCTTCATGATGGGATTAGCTCCTTTATAAGAAGAGATCAGGGAGATTGCTCTCTCTCTGCCATGTGAGGATATATCAAGACGGCAGCCATCTGCAAACCAAGAAGAGGGCCCTCACCAGACCTCAACCATGCTGGTATCCTGATCTTGGACCTTCTAGCCTCCAAAACTGTGAGAAATAAATTTCTGTTTTTTAAGCCACCCAGTCTATGGTATTTTCTTATAGCAGCCTGAGCTGACTAAACACCTACTAAAAAATTCACATACAGTTTTTTATCTGTATTTCTCATAAACTTGAAATAACATCTTAAACATATTAATTATTTGCACTTTATAGAATCATGTCTGAATAGCTTGTTTGAAATGATAAACTATATAAAAATAACTGTCTCTATAGCTAATTTTTAAACCAGTAGCTTTTTTTTTTAATAATTCTGTCTTTATGTTCCCACAGGTATGATTGAAAATATCTCCTCCATTATATAAGTCAAACATAATGAGATCTCTTGACAAATTAATGGCACTTAGGAAATTTTACAATCTATTAAGTCAAAAGATCTTGTGAGTAAGTGAAATTGATTCTCTTTGAAATATTAATGTCTATTTGAGCCTGCACTAATAAAATACTGAATATTTCTTCCTCCACAAAAGGAACTGTTCTTTTATTCCAGAAATCAACCATATGCTACCGCTCTGGATCTCCTGTGGCTTTTGAGATGTGAATTCTCACCCAGTGTTTTAGCAAACTGTCTTTTCAGTACTGCATTAAATCAATCACTGGAGAAATATTGTGATAACTGTGGTAGTCACTATATAACCTTCACATGTAGAAAGTGCAATTCCACTTTATTATAACAATTCTTCTAACATTGAGGTGTAAAGGTTTTTTTTAATAAGTCCTTTCTACTGGGGATACTAACTACAGTTAAGATTGAGCCTAGAGTGTACTTTAGTCGAAGTAAAGAGAGGAGTGTGTGTATGTGCGAGCACGCATGTATTTCTTAGAGTAGATACGTTACAGTTAGGGTAATTTTGAAACATTTAGAATAATAAAATTCATTCTACATTTTATTGATCCTAAACTCCTGCTATATGAAAAAAATGGTGCAAATAAACATTTACTTCATGATATCTAATTGTAGTAAGCTAAAAAATATTTGTAATGACTAATTATACCATGAAGGAAATCCATTCTAATGAATATGAATGTCTCTTAAAGTATTTTTATTTGACTATATTGTGATTTAGAGAATTTCTCTGACATCTAATATTCTATTTCTTTTTTATTCTCAAGTTCAGAGAGAAGTTCTTTATTATGCCAAATGCATATATCCAGGTAAATAGCGTAGCCATGCAGAAGAGAGACTCATTTTCTAGAGCCTTACACCAGTGAGGCTCTGAATCTAGAACCGTCAAAAGAAAGGATGAAACATGGGACTGAAAGAGGGTTTTAAGAGAAAATCTCCATACTGAAACATGGGACCACAAGGCCCTCCTCTGCCCTGATCTCTGAAATTAGATACAATCATGGCCTTTTCCCAGGGGGTGGCCTGTATCCAATACTGATTTGGAGATATAAAGGCCTAGCGTGCTCATCCCCAAATCAAGATGAATCTGAAAGCAATCTCCACCTCCAGGTTCAGACCACTAATTGTCAACCCAAGGGATTCTCTTAAACACAGAGGACCCATATGGAGAATTTTTAAAAGATTCTCTTCCACTGCAGGCCCAAAACAATTTAGGTTGAATATCAGGCCCAGAATTTTTAATTTTACATCCTCTTAAAAAAGGAATGCCTAATCCAACATCATAAAAATATTTTCTATGTTTTCACTTTTTCTAGAAGTCGCATTATTTTACCTATCACTTTTAGGTCTATGATCCATTTAAAATTAATGTGGTAAGAGGTACAAGTCCTGGTTCATTTTTTGTTCATATGGATATTGTATTTGACTAGTATTGGAGAGATCAGCAAATATCCACTTCATTGTACTAAGTGTTTCATTTATGTTTATGAAAAAATGTTAAACACCTCTATAAACCAGGTATTATAATTTTTTGCCCAAATGAGCAAGCTATGGATCATGGAGATGAAGAAGGCACATAACAAGTAAGCAGAAGAGGAATCATTCCAAATCTTTTGGTTGCCAAATACATATTTTCTTACATAGACTGATTTTGTGGTACTCTTTTGATTACCTCAAAAACATAGATATATTTGTTAAACAAATTAATAACTAAATCAGTGAGTACGTTGTAGATATAAGGAAATTTCTGAATGATCTGAAAAGAAATAGTGTCTCTGAGAACTTGTTTCTCTTGTGGAATGAGAGCATGTCTTAGAATGGTGCATGTCAGAAGCGTGTGTGTGTGTGTGTGTGTGTGTTAAAGGACAATGGAAATACACATTTCCAGATAGTGAGGAGGTTCTCTTGAGATTAAAGTGGTATTTTAGTACTTTTTTATAGAAGTAGAGGCATTGCTGTAGATGAAAACAATGTAAAAGTAGGGATAAGATATATCTCATGATGAATGGTCAATATTGGATAGGAAATGGATAATGTTCTATTAATTGCAGCATAAACACACAGAAAAGTAAAGTCTAATTAATACATCATTCGGTAACGTAGCCATGATGTAGTGAAAACCACAGGGAGTCTTTAATCCAGAACCCAATGTAGGTCACAAAAATATTTGTTAAAAATGCTTGAACATACATTGAGAACCAACATTCACTGGACATATTTTACTAACCACTAAAATTTTAATAAGAAGAATATTTTAAAAAAATCCCTGTTACTTCAATTCATTGTGTTCACATGTCAGCTTTCAGGCTCTCTTTATGTTGCTGGGACTCTATACCCAGAGTGACTACAGAATCATCTACTCTGGATTCTCAGGTTTGCTGATTTTTCTCCCTGGCTCAGTTTGTTCTTGTTTCAAAAACTGTAGAAAATTTTTCCTGACATCTGTTAGTGTTTGTAGACTTTTCATATTTTGAATTAACGAATTTTTCAAAATTCACCTCAAGCAACAAGTTTTTAATCCATTGATTTTCATATTTTTTATTTTCTATATTCTTCACTAAACGTGGCCTTCCTGCTTGGTGTGGTAACCCCAAGAACCACACAGCCACTTTTGTGGCGCTAGAGCATCTTTCTCTCTAAAACTAGCACCTTTAGCAATATCAGCATTTTCTCTGCTGTGATGATCAGAGGTAATATTCCACTCTCTCTCTCAGAAAGAACCCCTTCTGATTGGATTCTAAGCTGAAGTGCATTCTCTGCCATACAACTGAACAGCACTTTCTGTGTAACACTTTATCTGTTATGAGACTCAGGTGTATGTTCGATATTAATTAATGTTTATTGGCCAGGAGATAGATTTTAAAATTTATTAGATGCATGCATTATTTTAATTTGTTTTTATATTTCAAAATCTCTCATCTCAATAATACTAATAACAGCAATAACAATAAAAAAAAGTGTTCTTCATAATGTCTCCAAGTACAATGGTATACGTATTTCCAAAGTTTTATATTATTAAACCAATGCTCAGGGATATTTTATGATTGTGTTGCAACCTCATTTCAATCCTCTGGTCTTTTATTGTCACCTTCTCTGAAGAACCCTAAGTACTAAAGTAGAAATGATCGGATAGCTAAGGGTGTATTGAAGAAAGGTACTTCCAGCTAACAGAACTGTGCCTACCCAGTGGCCTTATAAAATGTACACTCAAGTAATAATGTGAGTGTTGAAGGAAATGAGAGTATCATGGTGAATATGAAGGCAAACAAATGTCAGCTTGTGTTATACTAACGGGAAAATTAAAAGAGAAAAGATCATTTCAAATGAGAATAAACCTAAGTATTCCAAATAAAAATCCAATTAAAGTGTTTATTAGGGGAAAAAAAACGTGCTCAATAAAAAGATAACTACACTTCCTGTTGGTTTTGGAAAAAAATGCTAATTGCTAATGCTTATAAGTTGGTGCCAGTGACTAGATGGAACTCCCTGAATAAACACATACATAAAGAGAAATGAATTACTGCATTACATTAAGAAAGTTATCAAAGCATGTGTTTACCTTTCAAAGAACTTAGAATTCATGGTTTGGTCTGCTAATAATTCCAGACAATAGTTAAGATTAACATAAAACTAAGAAAAGGACATAAAGTCATTCTTTATATGCCAAGTCACTCAAAATTGGGACTCAAATCTGTGGGGCCAGGTGAGTTTCTTTTTTTTTTTCTTCAATGTGGTAAAGTATATTTGACCTTTATATGTAATTACGATCTGAAAATTCAGATTTGGCTTTAGTTCAAATTGTCTAAAAACTTGTATCTAGGTCAGGCTATATTTAAACATTTTTTAGACCAAAATTAAAAAAGGCAATTGAAAGCAAATTAGGGAGATGTAGGATAAAGGAAAGTTGTTTGGCTGGAGACCATCTGAAAAGATGTGGTGCAGATGTATCCCTATAGATATGCAGAAATTTCCCTTTCTAAGAAGGGAAGAAGAAGGAATTAGAAGAAAAAGGCATTTTCTAGGGATTAATCAGGTTTAAAAATAACAACTGACACAGAAGAACGTTTTCTGAGATTAAAAAACCTGTCTACAAACTAGTGTCTGTTATTCAGGGAGCCAGAACTATGCAAAGTTCTAGCAATAGTCACATTTCCAGAAACTGAGCTTTCGTATGTCATATATTTGCCTCCAGAAGCAGACATTTTCCTCTTGTGTGACTTTGTAGTTAGAAATCAAAGATGACTTGCTATAAGAGACTATAGCTAATTAGAATGTAGGGGAGAACTGGGAGATACTCCACAATCCTCTTTTATTCTGCTAACTCAGTTTCCAGCACCATGAGATCTGGATAAGAATACCCACAATTGACCAACACTGGGGTTCATATGGCTATATACTTAAAAAATATTCAAAAATGATGAGAAAGAAAACAGTAAATAAGGAGGAAGATAACATAACAAATGGCTTAAATCTAGCTGTCACTTTCCCAATTACTTTGATTTGAAAGGGGGTCACTAAAGCATTAAGGTACACCTGGGAATGTTGCTTTCCTTGCTCGCCTCCCCAGCATACCGATAAGGCTCTTACTGCTTATGTGCAGGTTAGCCTCTCCTCCAGACTTTTAGTCCAAAAAGTCGTTGAGAAATAAATGAAATCTAGAAAGGACAATTTATTCTAATCTTCTTACATTACAAGTGAGGAAATTTGAGTTCTATATAGCATATGTAACCAGTAGAAATGTTAACGGCTAAGGCTATGCTAGAATATTGAATTTTTGCAAACACATTGTCTTTTGTATACCTTTGCTTTTAAAATGTGTATAAATGGTTCTCAGCTCATTATCATCACCTTATTTATTCTGTGTCTCAATTTTAACAATCCTTATGTATTTATTCATGACATACTTGCTTGGGGCTCTCTGCATGGTTAGAAAATAATGAGAAATCAGGTCTATAATTAATCAGATTTTCTTTTTATTCATTGAAAAACATAAATTTTAATTGTAACTAGTTGTTCTACTAGTGAAGCTTTCAAGTTTTAGTTTGCTTAAGATTTAGTGCATATATGTACAGCATTTGAAATCGAAATAGTAAGGTTTCTAAGGGTCAAATGCAGAGTTTAAAGCACTTGGAATTTCTTTATGTATGTTTTCATACATCTTGTATATTTATGCTAATTGATTCTCAATAGTTTTTCTTTATGTAAGGAACCATGACCTGGATATATGGAATAGCAAAATATATGTATTGAATTGTGAAGTGTAGTTAGGAATATGTGTTCTGGGGAATCTTAATAGCTCTTAATGGCTGTGAGATCTTGGACGAGTTAACCTTACCTCTTAGTTTTCTCATTTGAAAAATGGGAAAATAGTACCTCCTTTGTCAAGTTGTTATAAGTATTAAAAATCTCTATATATGAAACACTTAGAATAGTGGCAGGCACAATAAACTCTACCAAGTTGTTTGCTATTGATATTACTATTACCATTAATAAGTTTTAGGCTTTAAGATTGATATTCCAGACTTATTACAGGCTGTATTTTACATTCTCACATTGATTTTCCATTTCTCTCTCATTGTTAACTTACATTATTTTGCTATATGATATTCATATTATAAGTAATTTTATACTTCAAATGGAATTTGAGAGATTATACATAAAAGTGAAATAAATTACCCTAAAACAAAAATACAGAAAATACTGCTTAGCATGGCAGCTTGCACATGCAAAAGTGACCACGCTCAACTGGCAAGATGGACTTTGGTCTAAGATATGTCAAGGCATATCACATAAACTCTCCAATAATACTATCTAAACTGATATAAGTACGCATTAAAAATACAGGAATCTTTTTTGCAAATCTTAGTTCTTCCCCAGAAATTCAGAAGTTTATACTAAAGGGAAACAAAATTTCTTATACTATTGCACTTAAGACAATACTGACATTTCTATACTGAAATGAGAAATTTGCTCTGGGCTGGGAAGTTAAAAAATAAAAAGCACAATTCTTAAATTTTATTATTGTCTCTCGTATTTACTTTATTATATATTTTTGTTTAATTGTTGGCTTTAATGTATACTTAAATATGGTGAAAAATAATTGGCTCAACTTGTATACATCTTAAAAAAAAATTTAAATATATGAACGAACAAGTGGAATAAATACAAGGATAAATCAGAACACTTTCCATTACGTGAAAGATTCTAAAAGAACTGTTTTAGTAAATAAGTCAACCAGACAAAAAAATAAAACATTAAAAGTAATATACAAATTGATAAACATAATTAATAAGCTTAATTTACCAGACATAGGTAGAAACGTGCAACAATTATATAACGTATTTTTCTTCAGCACACACAAAATATTATCAGAGTTACATGAACTAAGGTATAGAGCAAATTCTAAAGAATAACGTAACAGAAACCGTGGACTAGGATCACAACACAATTAAGTTCCCTATCCATAACAATAACAACAAAACTAGAATTGTCCTGTAAAAGCTTGCAATAAAATTCAACACTCATTAATAATAGAAAAAAATGACAATAAACTAAAATAAAAGGACATATCCTTACCCCAACTAAGGGAGCCTACCAAAAAAAAAAGAATGGTAAAAGAAACATTCTATTAACATCAAGAACAAGTATGCTTATTATATAAACATATAAATAATGTATATGATTGTATACAAATATGTTACTTATTGTCTGAAGTTCCTAGCCGTCACAAAAAAGTGAAAGAAACAAAAACAAGATATCTACGTATTGGAAAAGAAGAAATATAACTCTCATTATTTACAATGATATGGGTGCTTACATAGAAAATCCTAAATACTCTACAAAGTATCAAAATTAATATGAGAGTTTAAAATGAGACAAGTTATATAAAAATTGACTGTTTTTCTATAGACCAGCGACAAAGAGAAAATATTTAAATGAAATATACAATGTAAATAGCATAACATTGTGAAATTATCTAGGAATAATGCTTAAGAAATGGTGTAAGGTATATTTAAACATAGTTGTAGAACTATACTGAAAATCACTTTAAAGACCTAAACGAAAGACAGAAACACACCATGTTCATGGCTGTCATAAGTAGGTCAGTTTATTTCAAATTGATTTATAAATAAAATGCTATTTTGATTAGAATTCTAACATTCTTTTTGCGGGACTTGTTAAGACTGATCTAAAATTAATGTGGCAGGGCCGGCCCCGTGGCTTAGCGGTTAAGTGCGTGTGCTCTGATGCTGGCAGCCCGGGTTCGGATCCCGGGCGTGCACCGACGCACCGCTTCTCCGGCCATGTTGGGGCTGCGTCCCACATACAGCGACTGGAAGGATGTGCAGCTGTGACATGCAACTATCTGCTGGGGCTTTGGGGGAAAAATAAATAAACAAAAATTAAAAAAAAAAAAATTTAAAATTAATGTGGCAAAGCAAAGGGCTCAGAATATACAAAATATTCATGAAGAATGATGTATTGGAAAGGCTTGCCTGCTAGATATGAAGGCTTTGTGAAATCTATAGTAACTCAGGTTATATGCTATTGACGCAAGGATTCAAAGAGATAAGTTCAACAGACAATGAGCATAGAAATATTTCTGCATATGTATGAATATTTCATTTGTCACAGAGGTAGCATTGCACTTCAGTGAGAGAAGAATATAGTCTTCTCAAATAGTGCTCTGACAACTGATTATACTTATTAAAAATAAACAAAGAAAATATTTCACACCATAAATAAACATTCAGTTTCAGGTAAATTAAACACTTCCATGTGGAAAAAGAGAAAACATTCAGGAATCTTACTTAGTGAAGTACTTAAGGGCCTAGAAAATCCCTGGCACATAATTGGTGCTCAATAAATTATTTGAAAAAATTTGGGACCAAATCCCATATTTTTTCAAATCAAAGTAAGGAATGACTTTATAAAACACTTTTGTCTATAAGAAACCATACAGGAAATGATTGATCAATTCTGATAATTTAAAGTAAAAATTTCTGTTCATCAAAAGACACCATTAAAAAGTCTAAAAACATAAACTACAAACTGGGAGAAGATATTTGCATCAAATATACATTAAAATATTAGTATTTAGACTATAAAACAAACACTTAAAAATCATTAAGAAAATGACAAACAACTCAATTAAGAAAATATGCAAGAGACATGAATGGGCATTCTGGTGAAGAGACAATAGAAATCACCAGTAAACATATGAACAGGGGAGAAGACAGCTCTATTAGTAATATTTTATTTTTTTAAGCTGGAGGTGGAAACATGGGGGTTTAACTTAATCATGATATTTCATTTATCTAACATATAAACATCTACTTGTATATAGATAAAATTTTTTGATGTCTGAGATATAATGAAAAAAGATAGTAAAAACAATGATAGCTAGGCGGCGGGATGTGGCTCGGAATATTGGGGGGATTGTGCCCTGGTGGCAGCAGGCAGGTGCCCCGCGATGGGGCCTTGCCTTGCTGACTGCTTCTCCCTCGCAGTGGACGCCGGAGACTTGGCCCACGCACCACGTCATCCATCAGACCCATGACGCACACAATGCTCTCCGGTCTCCGGCGTCCACTGCCGCGGAGAAGCAGTCAGCAAGGCAAGGCCCCATCGCGGGGCACCTGCCTGCTGCCACCCGGGCGCAGTCCCCCCAATATTCGGAGCCCATGACAGTGTCGCCAGCACGGTTATCCCGCAGCTGCTGTTCTTGCAGTCCAAGAGTAATAAGAAGCCCATCCAAATGTACGTTAACAGCCCTGGAGACGTCGTGACCTCGGGCCTGGCCATCTACGACATGATGCAGCACATCCTGAACCCCATCTGCACGTAGTGCATGGGCCAGGCCGCCAGTGTGGGCTCCCTGCTTCTCGCTGCCAGCACCCCAAGCATGCGGCCTGCGGTCCCCAGCTCCTGCATCTTGATCCACGAGCCCTCCGGGGGTGCCCGGGGCCAAGCCACAGACATGGCAATCCAGACAGAGGTGGTCATCAGACTCAGCAGCTCTACAGCATCTACACCAAGCATGCCAAGCAGAGCCCGCAGGTGACTCAGTTGGCCATGGAAAGCGACCACCACCTGAACCCCATGGAGGCCCAGGAGTTTGGCATCTTAGACAAGGTTCTAGTGGACTCTCCCCGGGTGGTGAGGATGAGCCTGAGCTGGTGCAGAAGGAGCCCATGGTGGCGGCAGCAGCAGAACCTGCCCCGGCAAGTGCCTGAGACCTGGACCTCAGCCCTTGGACAAAAGTTGAGGGGCCAGGTGGCAGCCAAATGCTGCAGCTGCAGCCCTGCCCACCCCTCACTGCTGAGCCTGGAGGGGTCTCTTGAGGAACTCTGGATTTGGGGGTGCCCCTGAGGGTGGGTGTCCTAGCTGAGACATTGTGATTTTAGTCTTTGTAGTCTTTGCAAAACAAAAAAAAGCTAAAATTTTTTGAGTATTTCTTATTTGTCTGACATTTACCTGATAATTTTACATAATTTTACATAATTATCGTATGTGTTGAATAGGTCACCTCCTCTGTCTAATAAAATGAAGATTTTAATAGGTAGTCTCCATCAAAACATGAGCCATTGCTTAAGGATTAAGAAATATACCTTGCTCCAACTTTTTGGAATCAAGATAGAGAAACACAAATAAAAATGGATGGTGGTGCACATTACCTTGGTGATTTCAAGGGCATTTTACCACACATGCTATTCATTATGCATCAAATACCCATCCATGGGCACAGTCATGATCAGAGTGAATCATTATGCTTCTGCAAACTGATCTTCATTACTTCCCTCTTCCTGACTCCTTGGTGGTTTGGTATTCATTCATTAACAACCAAATAAATTCTCTGACTTCTGCGTAGTGGAAGAACTAATGACAATCAATAATTCATCCATTCAATAAAGAATGTCTACTAAGGACCAGAATTTGTTCAAAAACATCACAAGCTCTCCAGGAACTTGCATTTAATTACACTGAGCAATTATTCATTTTTTCAATGTTACCAAGATATTATTCTCCATCCCATATTTCTTTTTATAATAAATTTTGTTGGGACCAATTTTAGACATTGCACGAATATTCCAAGAAGCCAAACTGCAGGGACAAAATAATTAGGTCAAAAGATCTGTTTTACTACAGCTCATCTGCTTACCCAGAGCTCCTGATACCAAGCGCTTTTTCCTTCTAAGGCCGAGTCAATTCACTCGGTTCTTTACAGGCCATCTCACAACCAACAGTTGTTCAGTCAATCCTCTTCCCTAGTCTTTCTGTAGAAGCTTCTGCCTGTGTCACCCGGCCATGTTTTTTTGTTTAAATCACATTTCAGTCTAGACTATTGAACATTTTTTTTACTCTGCTGAATACTGTATAGTTTATAATTTTGACATTTAAAATGCTTCTATTTATGAAGCCCATCACCCAGCAGGGTGTATTTGAGTCATGTGTGCAAAGCAATATGGTGGATGCCAAGCTCTGTCGCAAGGTAGCTTGGATTCATTTTTTCTGCCTAAAGACACCACTTGCAGCTTGAGCTAGTATCACCATTTCTGGAACCCTGCAAACTAGATATGCTGAACAATTTATGCGCACTCTGTGTTGTGTGCAGCAGATGGCTAGCTGGTTGCTTTTACATAGAAGAAATAAGTGCAAGTAGCACATTGGATGGTCTATAAATAAATAGTACATTAATCACTCTTTTGCCAAGCACTGTATGGAGTCTTTTTATTCTAATACGGAAGTAGATCCTGTCACAGGTTTTCTGTTACGAATGCAAATTTAAGTCATAGTCATATTCATGGTAAAAATAGGACGATTAGGACAAGAACTCATGCCTGCTCTTTCGTCTTTAGCACTAAGCTGCCTCTGTGTCCTTTGTTAGAGGAATGGGAGACTTCCTCAGCTAAAAGGAATGAACTTCACAAGGTCATTTTGTTAATTTCTCCAACTAGAACCGTCAAATCCATAGGAATAAATAACAGGTGTTATTCTCACATGTTGACAAATGTCCATGATAATCTGTTATAATGACTCAGTGGCCTCAGGTCAATGTTTAAACTTCTCAGAGTGATTTAAGACTTTCCCATGAAATGCTGTGGTGGGAGGCAGCACAAAAGATCAGGAATGCAGACAGTAAATTATAACTACTCTTCCTTGAAATAAGATTTTTTTGGTCTCTTGAGGAATTACAACAGAAGCTAAACCTTTTATTGAACTGGTATAAGACTTACAACAAAACTTTTTCCCCCTAATAATTATTTATTTGTCGCTAATTTTGGTAATGATGATAGGTGTTGAGAAAACCTCTAATAAGCATGTGGTACCCATATTTTCCACATGCTTACACTATTTTTAAGATAGCACTTACATTTAGAACTGCTTCCTAAGCAGAGTTTAATGCTCAACCTATAGACAATATTCACATATACAGATAGATATTAACATCAGTGTATGTGAAGGTGTGTGTTCTCTGCATTGTCGACGGGTTGTTTAGAAGAGTTCTAGACTGTAAAATTGCAAGCTAATGAATAAAAAGTAAAAACAAGTAAGCTGATGGCAATAGTGATCACATTTGTAAAGAAGGCAAATACTTTTGAAATAATGTGAAATTGTAAGGATATTTATTTGAAGGACTGCGCCATCATTAATTGTGTCAGCCTGTGATTTGGCTCACCAGGAAATCTGCCACTACTTATTCTATTTTTAGAATAAATCGTAAATTAATATTTTTGGAGCAAAAAAAGAAAAAAACACAACGGGCATGAGGATTACTACGATTACTCCTCAGTGATTTTTTTCATCTACAAAGCTCATCTTCATTTTATGTATTTTCTTGCTGATATAAATTACGGTAGGGGGGAGAAAAATTTATCAACGGAGAATGCTTTTGCTAAGTAGAGTGCAAGAAAATCAAGATTTGGCCCCATTAATAATGTGCCAGTGTAAGTAGCAATCGTCAAGAGCCTTCCTAGGCGAAGGCAATGGCTCAAACTTGTTGGGAACTGATACATACATGATAAAACTTTTTATAACACAAGTGAAAAAAGTGAGAATTAGAGCTTCCCATATCAAAGAAGGAAAGCAAGCATTTGTGGGTGAGAGAGCTATACCTGACAGTGTTTCTATTTAATTTACACACCTGCATTGGTGTCTAATCTATACTATGTATTTCTCCATGTTCCACACCCCAGGACATTTGCACATTCTCTTCTTTTTGCCTCCAGTACTCTCCTCTACCTGCACCAGTTTACTCATCTCATAGACTTCGCCAGGGACTGTTGCAGAACATTGTATTCTCACTGCTAGCTCCAAACTAAAGTCTTTGTACAGATATTTTTGAATTAATAATTTGATTCTAATTACTGGGGACCAAAAATAATCAAGATAGGATCTCTGCCTTGAGAAGCTTAAAGAATGAGACACTTGAAGTGAACTTCCCTTGAGGATTGTAACAGTCTTCTCAGACAGATTTTTGGTTTGTCGGTCTGATAAAAGCATAAAAGGATTCTTCATGTGCAGGGCACCCTCCTGGGCATAGAAGAAAGAGAAGCTAGTCTATTTTCCCAGCCAATGCCATTACACCACCTCCAGTGGCACCTCATCTGGAGGGAAGACACAGAATCAGAGCAGCCAGGGTCTTCTACAATCTCCCCAGGAGTGAGATGCATGGCCGCTTGAGGATGTGGTGCCTCTTCCTCCCTGCAGCCAAGCTCAACCCCACTGGATTATAGCATCCTATTAGTAGAACTCGGACCCATCCTATTAATTCCTCATGTTTTATAAAAATGGAAGTTAAATAAAATTAATCCATGATAAATAATGAAAACTGAGGGGAAAAAGGACACAATTTTGCAATCCAAGTCCACCACTCATTTATCTAGGGAAAAAATGGTAATGAATGGAATTCTGGATAGTAGAAACTCCACTTCTGTCTGTTCACTGTGAAGAGGAAAGAATTAAATGGCGATGATAAAGAAATTGAAATAAATATTTCAAAGAAATGAGAATATCAAAATTAATTTCAATCTTAAAATCCCATTTCCCAATATGTGTATTGTAGATAGTAGTTGCTATATGAATATTAATCTGTCTGTCAATAGATAAAATTATAATGAAAGTGCTTTGGTGAAAAAATCACAAAATGAAATTTTTAAAGTGTGAGTCATTATTAGTATGGTCGTTAAGTACAGACTCTGAAGTCAGATTACCTGGTTTGAATCCTGGCTCTGCCATTTACTGTGTGAACTTTGAGGGGGTTACTTAATTGCACTATGCCTCAGTTTCCTCATCTGTATAAATGGGAAAATATTAAATTAGCTAATTCATGAAAATTGTTTTGAAGAATATTTGCCCTCATCAAAGGCAAGCTATCATTATTATTAAAAATATGTAAATGATCACTAATTATTAACCACAGCATAGTAAAACAGTAGTCTGAATAACACTATCTGATTCTTCATTGTATTTCCTTTCCTTGCTATTTTTATTTTCTTTTCATTTTATTTTATTATTATTATTATTTTGTTCTGTTTCTGGACATTCTTTATTTTTCAGACCTCAATTAGTTTGTACAAAGTCTCAAGGCCAAAGAAACAGAGTTAGTACCCAGTATTTAAGGAGTATTTGTTAAAAGAAATGACATAAAATCAATGGACCTTTTAAAAATTATTCTAATTGGTCTCCTTTCATCATTTTATATAAATATTATTTCTTGTTTATCACTTAGTCACAGAGATTATCATTTTAAAAATAGTAACTATATATATATTTTTAAATCATTTAATGGGAATGGTACCCTATTGCCTCCAGGATAAATTTATGTTCCTGAGTATGCCACACAGAGAATCTCATAACCTTGTTGCAGCTTGCAGTTTTCAAACGACCCAGTCATGATCTTTCTTGCTCCAAGTCTTGGCTCATCTTTTTCCATACTGGATGTCCTTTTCCCCATCATTCTTACCCCTCTTCACCTATCTCCATCAAGAATCCCCTGTAGCACTTTTGTTTATTTGTTCTCATAGCCAAATAGTCTTTAATACTGTGAAATGTCCAACAATGTAATTAAAATCTCAGCTATCTAAAAATATGTGTTTATCAGAGATTTACTTTTATTCAACTTTTTGGTTGCATTTTTTTGTTTGTTTTGCATATTTTAAGGTGAAAGTTGAGTGAAAATTTACAATTTCTTTTTTTGTTAGGGACTGTTTTAATAGATCAAATACGTCTGGCATATTATAAGGTTCAATAAGTGTCTGATAAATTAGCTTAACAGAACTGAATAGAAGTGAACTTTAAAAGAGAGTTTTCAAGAAAAGGTAAACTTTTGCCTTAGGACGTGGTTCAGGCAGGTCTCTGCACCTCTTGAGTTAATGCATTATTTTGGTGCAGTGTAAGTTTATTTTATCCTGAGCTACCCTGTAGCGTATTCTTAACCCTATCCTAAGATTATATTAAAATCATTTCTTTGTTAGGCTGGGTCTTCCACTAGAATATAAAAAGCTTATGGGTAGGGATTATGTTTTATTTTTCACTCTTGTGCCCTCTGAACCTAGCCCAGTAACTTCACATTGTTAGGTGTTCAATATATTTAATAAGTGAATAATTAGGATTTTCAACTGATGGAAGCACGCTGGAAATAAAGTTTGTTGTCTTTTTTGAGGGAGATTCTCTCTGCCATGTCTAGACCAGGGGTTCTTAAGCCTGGCTATGCATTAGAACCTCCAGGGAGCTTTTTAAAAAATATCAATGCTCAGGGCCCACCATTTTAATCATCAGAATCCCTGAGAGGCAGTATTCCTATATAAATATTTTTCAAAGATACCAGGTAATTCTTGGGGCCAGCCCAGTGGCGTAGTGGTTAAGTTTGTGAGCTCTGCTTTAGCGACCCAGGTTCGCAGGTTCAGATCCCAGGCATGGACCTGCACCACTCATCAAGCCATGCTGTGGTGGTGACCCACATACAAAATAGAGAAAGATTGGAACAGATGTTAGCTCAAGGCCACTCTTCCTCAAGCAAAAAGAGGAAGATTGGCAATAAGTGTTAGCTCAGGGCCAGTCTTCTTCATCAAAAAAAAAAACAAAAAACAAAAAAAAAGATACCAGGTAATTCTGTTCAAACATCTTAATTGAGAACTCTGGTCAAAAACAACATATTTTCAATATGCCATTCACAAGAATATTTGTAAACAAATCTAAAATCCTCTAAATCTAAAACTCTACCTCTAGTGATATACCCTACAAAAATTCTAATTAATAACAAATGTTTAGAAGCTTGTGAAATTTTAGATATTATTAATCAATTTTCCGATAATTTTATGTGACTTTTACCCTACAACTATGGAAATTATTTTTTGTTTCCATCAGGTAACCTAGATGAGTTGAGCACAACTGTGCCCGTAGGGTTTTATTTAGCTGCAGAATTAGGTTGTGAAGATATCAGTCCTTAAATGTCCTAACTTCCATTTGGGTCATGGTAAAAAAGTCCTGGGTGAATAATAAATTTGAAAATTGATGTAAAATTTTCCTCTCTTGAATGTTTTATATGCATTCAAAATTTCCAGTTAAGTCTCCAGTCATTGAAACTTCTTACTGGTATTTTCCAAGTTCAAATATGTGCTCTTTTTTTAGTACTGCTTGTTATTTAAATTTTAGCCTGCATTTAAACAATCACCAAAAATGTTACAGTTGATTATATCCTCTCCATTAAATAGAGGGATGACAGTACAGGTACAGGGGGAGTTTCTTAGGCATAGTTTCATGGTTGATAAGGATCAAAGTCAGAAAGGTCAGCTAGACCATTAATTATGTTTATGTTATAACAATATTTTATACTATATAACTATTTAATTCAACATAGCCGAGTTAACTTTCAGTCTTTGAGATTTTAAAGATATTAGAGCCATAGACCTTGATTTTAATTTAGTTCTAAATACTTTACCTATTTTTAAAAGTCATAAATCTCCATGTCAATATTTCCATAGAAAAATATTGCTATTAGTACAAATTCTTATATTGTGGAATTTTTATTCTCATTTCTTTACTACTTATAAAAGCTTGAATGTCCTAGGAAATAAAACCAAATAAGCTACTTTAGCAGCTTGAATTTCCTTCGTTTTTGGAATCTGCTCATTTATTAACCAGTATCAGATTTTCCTGTTTTCCATACTCAACTGCAAAGTTGAAACTAAATTTAATTTTTTAACATGTCACAAAACTTAGGTGGATAATGTAAATATTAGAAAATGAATTTTGATAATCTAGTTTATATTATAAAAATGAAATTTTCTAAAGGTAGACCAGAAAACTCTTCTAAAATTGAAAGAAAAATGTAACTTTGGGACCAAATGTCCTGAGAAAACTGGGAAGTTAAAAAACAAAAGTTAAATGATTCCCATCATTTCAATGCTAAAACTTAATACTTGCATGGGGGATCAGACTTGGCCACTCCAAAATGTATCTCTTTGGCTTGATTATTTATAAGGACAAAAGACTCTGAAAGAAACTCTGACCTTTCCCCTAACTGCCTAAAAGAATTGAAGATAGAAGTCCTGTCCTTAGAACATGCCATCATCATAGATAACCCTGGGTATAATAGACTGAGAGGATCTTTGCTAACTCCATTTTTATCAAAGTTCTCTCTCTGGTCACATTGTCTATAGATGGCCCAGTGAACATTTGTTTATCAAACATTTGCATTTCCATCTCTATGTAAATTGCCTTCCTTCCCTTTGAAGTCCCAAACCACTACCCCCAACATCTTCCTTTGTTTTCAGGTGAAGATAGTATTTAAGGTGGTGGCTTTGACCTTTTTGGTGAGTTACTCAGTTTTCCTGCATTTCTCCCATGTATACATGTTATCAACTTTGTTTGATTTTCTTCTGTTATTCTGTCTTATGTCAATTTAGTTCTTAGACAAACCAGAAGGACCTAGAGGGTAGAGGAATGGTTCTTCCTCCTCTACACTTGCTTCCAACTTAGATACCACTGTTTTGTTTATATATGTTTAATGCATTAAAAAAAAGGAAGAAAAAAAGAATATAGGAGATTTCAATCAGACAATACGTCAGCTGTATACTAACTTACTTTTTTTTTTTTTAATGTTGTCTTCTGAGTTTGAGTACCATTGCTATTGCAGGATGGTAAGACCCAGGTTTCAAATTGTGCTTTGGCTTCAGAGGACATGAACACTAATAATTCTATTCATGTTTATATTCACTTCATATTACATAGTCTCTGAACGAGGTGCGCTAGTGAAGGGCTGGTTGAACAAGCAATGGTTTGAATATAATAATTGACATTGTGTGAAAACTTATTTTAATTCAGTTTTCTTCACCTTGTATAATATTAGAGAAATTTTCTCTGCATAATTTTAATATTTAACAGTTGGTAAAGGCCAACCTACACACATTTTGCTCAGAGGCTCCAGAATCTTGGCTAGGTACCAAGTTGTGTTTCAGGACCGCATGATTGAGCTCGGGAACACTTGAACTTAACTAAAGGTATGACTTTGCAGTATTCTCAAAATATAATATGTATTCAAACCACCTGGGTATATTGTTAAAATGAAGATTTTGATTCAGTAAGTCTGGAGTGTAGATGAGATTCTGCAATTCTAATACGCTCAAGTGATGTCAATGCTACAGGTCCGTGGACCACCATTTGAGCAGCAGAGTAGACTATTAGGAGTTTTGCAATTGCCTGTATCTTTCAGTCTCAGTGCTTCATTACACAAATGAATAAGTCTTTTTTTTAGATGGCAAATTTATTGATAAGCAGACAACATTCACACTCTGTATATATTTTCTTTTATGACATCCACCACATAAGACATCTTTAGAAAATCTCTGAAGCAATGGAGAAGGAAGAAGACCATTACCATTTACATGTAACTGATTAACTGGTGAGAAGTCTGATTCCCAGTTAATTCCAAACATAATATAATTGCACTCCTTTTAACAAAGGTTGTGACTCTGCCTCTACCATCATAACCTTCAAGACATTTGACAATCAACAGTGAGTTCTAAGTTATAGTTAGATAGCGTAAGTGATAAAACTGGGGTTTGGAGATAGACGTTGTACTGTCAGGCCATATAACTAAGCCACATGAACCAGGATGAGTGGATTTCAAAATCTCTAATCATAAGAAACTTTTATATAAAATATATTCATGAAGAATATATATCCTGCAAAGTTCTTTTGGTATTTTACCTGTAAAATAATTGCATTATATCAGATGATAATTTTCTTCTCTCTTTTCACTAAATATTGTCAGAAGGCTATTGTAATGAAAAAAACCTCAGGTTTCCCCCTCCTGTGTAGGGAAAAACCCTTCCCCATTGTGTTTCTCTGTTACGAGTCTTTACTCTCACACAGAACACTTCACTGACACTCCTCGTCACCAGATGTGTGGGAGATTTTCCCCCCAACAACAAGCAAGTCTCCAACACCAGCTGGGTGTTCCACAATTTAACTCAAGTCTGACACCATCTACCCGGAGATACATAGCCCAAGGTCTGGGAGGATCTGGAGCACAGGAGCTTCTGTCCCCGTGGAGCATCACCCTCCTAGTGTGGATATGTTCATTATCAGCCTGCAAGCTCTCCGAACTTTGTACTCTTGGGATTTTATGGAGGCTTCCTCACGGAGGCATGATCAATTATTAACTCCATTTCTAGCCCCTCTCCCTTTTCGGGAGGATGAGAGGTGGAGCTGAAAATTCCAGGCTTCTAATCATGGATTGGTCTTTCTGGTGGCCAGCCCCCATCCAGGAGCCCACCCAGAGTCGCCTCATTAGAACAAAAGATACTCCTAGTGTTCTTATCTCTTAGGAATTTACAAGGGTTTTAGGAGCCCTGTGTCAGGGATGGGGTCAAAGACAAATATTAGAACAAGAGATGCTTCCAGTGTTCTCATCACTTAGGAAATTACCAGGGTTGTAGGATTTCTGTACCAGGAACCGGGGGCAGAGGCCAGCATATATTTTTTTTATTATCTCATAGCTATGTGTACGGTTTTCTTCTAATTGTAAAACTCTGATTTGCTTCAAAGGGTGAGGGCACTCTCTCAGTACATGCATGAGAAATAACAAGCTCCTTTTTTTGTCAGCTTTATTGAAGTATAATTGACAAATACGAATTATATATATTTAAGATATATGATTTGATGTTTTGATATATATAAACATTGTGAAATGATCACCACAATCAGGCTAATTAACATATTCATCACTTCACATAGTTACTATTTTCTTTCTTGTTATGTGTGTGGTGAAAACACAAGATTTATTCTCTTAGCAAATTTCAAGTATATAATACAGTATTGTTAACTATAGTCATTATGCTGTATATTAGATGTCCAGAACTTATTCATCTCACATAACTGAGACTTTGTACCCTTTGACCAATATCTCCCCATTTGCCTCTCCCTCCAGCCCCTGGCAACCACCATTCTACTCTCTGCTTCTAAGAGTTTGACTATTTTAGTTTCCACATATAAGTAAAATCATGCAGTATTTATCTTTCTATGTCTGGCTTATTTTACTTAACATAATGCCTTCCAGTTTCATCCATGTTGTTGCAAATGGCAGAATTCTCTTATTTTTAAGACTGAATAATATTTCATTGTATATATGTATACCACACTCTCTTTATCCATTCATTCATTGATGGACTTGGCTGGTGTGAATAATGCTGCAATAAACATAAGAACGCAGATATCTCTTTGAGGTTCACACATTTACGGTCAACTGAACTTCTAAGAACATACAATGTGAAGGATACTCTCTTCAATAAATGATGTTAGGAAAACTGGATATCTACATGCAGAAAAATGAAATAGGACCATTATCTCACACCATATAAAAAATCAACTAAAAATGGTTGAAAGACTTAAATATAAGACCTAAAATTGTAAAACTACTGGGAGAAAACCCTAGGGGGAAAGCTCCTTGACATTGGTCTTGGCAATGATTTTTTGGATATGACACCAAATGTACATACAATAAAAGTAAAAATAGACAAGCGGAATTGCATCAAACTAAAAAGCTTCTGTAACAGCAGAGGAAACAGTCAACAGAGTGAAAGACAACCTATGGACTGGGAGAAAATATTTGCAAACCATATATCTGATAAGAGGTTAATATCCAAAATATGTAAGAAACTTACACAACTCAATATCAAAAACACAAATAATGAAAAAGTGAACAAAGGACCTGAATAGACATTTTTCTAAAGAAAACATAATAGTGGCGAACAGATATATGAAAAGATGCTCAATATCACTAATCATCAGGAAAATGCAAACCAAAATCACAATGACATATCGTCTCATATTTGTTAAAATGGCTATTACCAAAACAACAAAAGATAAATGTTGGCAAAGATGTGGTGAAAAGGTAACCCTCATACACTGTTGGTGGGAATGTAAATTGGTTCAACCACTGTGGAAAACAGTACGGAGATTCCTCAGAAAATTAAAAATAGAACTACAATTTGATACAGCAATCCCTCTTCTGGGTATCTGTCCAAAGGAAATAAGTTACTTTTAACATTTGTGTTTGTATTTATTTAACATTCGTATTTTTTTCCCTCATTCTGTTTTAATTAAGGATAATGCCATAAAGACTCCAAACTCATTTACATAATAAACGTTTATCTCATATATGTTTTCCAAAAACAGATATATGAATGGATGTGCAATTCCCTTTTTGATGTAATTTTGTTGGTTTTTTTTCCTAAGTGTGCTGAGTACTTTTACCTTTCTCTTTTCTCTCTCATATGTTTTCCTCATACTGCTTCTGTTTAAAGAAGATTCAACAAGTAATTACATGAGCTCGAATTGATAAAGAAGCAAACAATAAAACAGTAACTTGAATATGTAATGAAAAAATTAATCACATTTACTTTGGTTTAAAACCGGTAATTAGAGATCAAGAACTAATATTTTCATATTAAACTTATGACTATTTGATAGGTAGGATTAAAATTGAGTAAGATTTAAATGATTTGATTGCTAGTAAACGGGAAAATATTTTGAAACAATTTAAAGATTTTAGTACTAAGATCAAATGTAAGCAATGAAATAATGCTTATGAAACCAAAACTATAAACCTGGAGTATTTAGAGTAGAAGTGTAAAAGCAATGTGAACAGAGTCTGGAGTAACAGATGAGAAATATTTGGATTTGGGGCAAAATTTAGAAATAGACTATCCTCAAATAATAAGATAGAAAGTTTAGATGGCCCCTAGACCCATTATGGAAGAAACACATCTATTTTTGTAGCAATTGTTGCTGCTTTTCTAGACTTTTAAATATTCATAAAGTGCTGATTATCCCAAAATCCCTGCCAAAATGCACATATTTCACTGGCTTTAGCTGTTCAAAACAGATCAATACTGTCATATCTTAAAGAATTAATATTTTTTATTTAATGTTTTGAGAAAAGATCAAAATTCTAATATGTTGAAGGAAGACATGTCTCTCCATAGTAATAATTAACTTCTAAGTTATCGTTAATTACTTTACAATGTGTGTTTTTCCCTCTGCTTTAACAAAGTTGGAATACACAGCCTAGTTGACTTGCCTGAGTGTCACAACTAGAGTGGCAAAATACAGACTGAACTTTGGTCTGTCTCTGATACCCACTGTCATAACTCATTCCCCATAAATGAAAAAAGAGGAATTTATTGACAAAAAAGAACAGAAAGAGAGATGCCATGACACGTTGAGTACCTATCATGTTCTAGCCCCTGTGAGAGCAAAAACTTTTGTCATAATTACTTCTTTCATTGAAGTTTCATATGTTATGAAGTCTCAATTAAGGCAATTATCATCCGGTGCAAAATTACATAACATTTTCAACTTTCTTTGCCTCTAATCTTCTTAACCTATAAAATAGGTTTTATAAAATCTACACATAGAGTTCTCTGAAAATAAGTGAGACAATATATTTAAAATATTTATTAAAGAATATGGCACATCACAAGCCTTTAATGAATGTTGGCTATAAAATTACAATTCAATTATTGTTTTGATTGTTATTTTATTTAATTCTCACAAGAGTAAATCAGGGTAGATATAATGTCTCTTTTTGTTAATGAAGAGCTGAGGTTCACATTTTAAGTAAATTTTCCAGGAGTCGCAGAGCATAAGGGAAAAGTCAGTATCCAAACTGACATTCACCTGGTACCAATTCCCTACCGTGCACCAGGCATAAAAGTTTAATGAAATAAGACCCCAAACTCTACAAGTTGTATGTCTTTGATTTAGAACTTTTTCTCCTTTTTTTCAAAGAACTTTACATAAAACACAGTATTAACTTTTTTTAAAAAAATTTCTAGCCCCTAAATATTTACACAGGTGGATGTATCTGATTAGAAAAACAAAGTGCATCCAGAGATACATTATAAGTGGATGTCATCTCAACTTTCTGTATAAGGAAGATATAAGTGTTGCAGTTTTGAGAAACTTATAGATTTTCTAATAAATGCATTGTGAATAAATTTCTAATTTTCAGAAGTAAATATCTTTGAAGGTTTTGTTTTAACTTAGTAAGCACTTTCTAAGTGACTTTGTGTATTCTATAGATTCATTTTTGGAAAGTCTTAATAATTTATAAAGAGTACCTGTAGCCTCCTTGAAAATAGAAAGTACTAGAAATTATATAAAGGTTTCATGTGATTTCCATGTTTATTTTCTATATCAAAGATATTAAAATTGGTGAAAATATTATTATATGATTTATTCATCCACATGTTTTTCAGTATTTTCATAGCTTATAGTTAGTATCAAACAAATAAGTGCGTTACTAACAGTATAATTCAATCCTTTGCAATTTTGCCACTGACTGTTAAGATTTAAAGTAATATTAACACAGAGAGAAGTTAATGTGTGCTAGAATGAATATGTACTAATTTTATATTTGTAAGCCATGCTTATGTAGCTGACTCTAGTACCCAGAGAGTTTGAGAAATTCATATATCAATATAGATAATTCAAAGCAAAAGCAATTTTGCAAATAATTAAGCTCTGTCTCCCTTTTTCTGTGAATATTTGGCCAAGAGATGCTGAAAATATATTTAGCCCAGTATGATTCCACAGATAATATAAGAATTCTACATGGTAGGACTAAATGTACATTTTTATGATCTTTCTATACATTTTGTCTTCTATGCTTGAATTTAGTTCTTTGTTTAGTTTTATATCATTTTTGTTTTAGTTTCTTATTTATCCTTGCTTAACAAGAGAATCCTCCTTTTAAACTGAAATGTGGCAGGGCTGGTCTGGGATTTGATTTGGACTATAATCTTGATTGTTTTTAAGTGCCAAGAATGGAATTATAGAATTCAGCATCTTTCCCATTGTACAGTATTCCCATTATTTGACTAAAGACTATAGCTCTAAAGAGTGATGATAAATATTTGCTTGGATTTTCATCAGCTCAAACTGCATTGTCTCTGCTTTTGTCACCTGAGCACCTGCTACAGACATAGTGGCAACAGAAGCCAGCTAAAAGCACACTGTATGTTTCATATTGAAGATATTTTTCATGATGAATGGAAACTGAGGGGGCTTGTATCTGATAAATGCTTCCTGAATTATTGTTCTTTTCTGAAGACACTTCCCAATAGCCCTCATATGGAGAAAATACTTACTGGCTGGATTTTTTTATGAGGATACTAATGTTTGACTTCAAGCAAATAATATACTTAATCTAATCTATTTTAGGGTTACTGTTCCCCAGAGAAAAGAGAACTGATGATAAAGTCAGATCTGAATATTTGAAGAAAATGGCACTGGCCAGCAGCAAGCAGGCAGAAGATGAGGAGACCTTTCAAAGTCAGTTTCCAGGTAAACACAGGAGAGGAAGGTAAGAGCTGGAATGAGTTACTGCTTCTCCGTTCACCTACTACTCCCACCGCCACAGGTGGATATTGGGAATAGCCAATATAAGAAGCAAAATAATTTTTTATTGACTAATAAGTATAGCCCAGGACTTGTGATAAGTGCTTTACATTTGTTATATCATTTAATATTTTTAATGGAATTTATTTTGAGGGAAGGGAGGCAGACTTTTCCCAAATTGATGGGGACAGAGTAACTAATTTAGAGAAAGGAAACTAGAAGACAGATACCTGTTACCTTGAAGAAGGACAAATTTTATGATTCTACCCAAGTAGAATTCATCCCTTTGGGTTACCAAATTACATGAGATAAACTGTTCAGCCAGATGTGTTTCTAGTTGGTAGTTTTAAGGTTCAGAAACTGGCCCCGAGGGAAGAACCAGAATCAAAATAACTTCATTCCTCCCTTTCATCCCCTTCCATCACTCATTCTGTCTCATCTGTCTCATTCCTCCTGCCCTCAACTGTTGATGTCTTCGAGACTGCCCATGATGGTAGACTGGGTAGTTTATTTTCATCCTAAGAATTGTCTCTAAGGATAAGCACTAGTTATTATGTACCAAAGCATTAACTAAAATCTGTCAGAACTTTTTTCAGTTAATTCTTATAAAATATTCATGCAGAAATCTGGCCCTCTCAGAAAAAAGAAGGCAAACCAAAATGCTTGGCTTAAGAATCCTAATAAAACATCAGCTACAGTATTCAAATAGGTCAAATTAGCAATTCACAAATCTGAAACTTTGGATAACAATACAGAATAATGAAGCTTAATGTCAGTTACTCATTTGGCTTAGTAAATATTTTTTAGATAAGAAAAAGTAAATTTAATACTTTTAAAAGTCTCAAGTATTAAAAGAAAAAATTTGGAAGGGACTTGAACCCCTAGGGTATACTGAAGAGTGTTTTATATCTGTCACAGAAGCTCCCTCATTACAATTATGAAAATGACAACATGAATGTAATGGATTTTGACATCTGATGCATTGCACTGAAAAAATGTTACTAAGCAGAATGTCTGAACAATCACTCTTAACTCTGACTTTTGTGTTATAAAAGTGTCATATAAATTAATAGCAAAGAAAATTATTATATCTTTCTTCGAGACATATAAAAATTTGTATTCTCAGGGTTTCATTTCCAGTTCTTTTCTTAGACATTCAAAACATTTATTGAATGCCAGCTGTTTAGTATTCACAACTAATAAAACAAGTGCCCTGGCTTCAAGGAAATTATATTTTTAGCATTTTATTTATCTCACTGGCAAAATATAAAGTTTTGAGATGAAGTATGAAGTTGCTTCTTTTGATCTGATAGCATTTCCCAAATTGGTATCCAAATATGCCCAAGGTTCTAAGAATGTCTACTCTGAATACGTAGGATTCCATTGTCAGCAATGACAATAATGGCACCAGGCGAAACAAAATTGGTTTCAAGGAGAGATAATTAAATTTAACTATGATGGCAAATTATTTCCTCATCATTTTGTGCATCCAAAATTCAGTTATTTTAAGTCAAATCTACAATGCCATTGAGAAGTGAAACATATTTGGGAAACTGACATTTAATGTCTCCTTGAAATTTGACCTTGATGCTAGAGATTACATGCAGAAGATGTTGTTTCTTACAAATGATTGCATAAAATAGGTATCCATATAATAGTGCCCTCAAATCTAGAGTGAAATATTTTCTTAATCTCTTTAATAATCTTGTGCTACTATTTAATTCTTCAAATTATTTTCCCTGAGTAGAAAAAAATATAAGTATAGTTGTATATATATGTTTATACATCTACCCAGACTCTCTCTCCATACACACACACACACACACACACACACACACTTATATATAGTGTCAAATGCGTGCTAGGTACTGTATTAGCTATAGGAAGCATAAAAATATATACAACATATGAATCTGCATTGTTTTTTCACATAACTTCAAAATTAAGAAAAAAATTAGATTTATTAAAATCCATGGCCAAGATCTTTGGATGCAACCATGACATAGTAGTTGGGTTAGTTTTACATTCCCACTGTGAAGAACTATGTAAGATAGACAAGGTTTAAAAAACAATGTTAGTAGTTTTTGGACAGCAACCAATATGGGCCTATAACACCTGAGAAAAGAACACATAAAATGAGCCTTGTATTTATACAGACTTTATCTCTGACAGTGTTTTCCAAGTCATGGCACAAGTCATGAGATCAATAGTCTCACTCAGTAGGAGAAAGAGTGACTCTAGTGTGAGGATTCCAAGGCAGATGGGATTTGGGAGGATGATGTCAGTGAGAAGGGAGCTGTAAAGGAACCTCAAAAAATCTATACAAAAATTCTCCTTAAGTCTCTAGCCAAATTCTATATTGAACATACACACAGTGAAATTCTAAAAGATCTAGCTGAAAAAATAAAAAAACCTAAAAGCAGAGATTTCAAGAAAATTTTGAGTTTAGGCATAGCCAGGATATACCTATCTTTCACATGAGATCCCTGAAAGGCTACTCCTTAAGAATCACAGCTGTGCTCTAGGAGAAAAAAACCATCCTGTAGAAGTAAGGGGAAAACTAAAAGAGATATAGTTTCATGAGGCTTAAAACCAAGACTCAATGAGATCTCCCCAATTTAACTGATAGTCCTTTGTAAAAGACACCTTAACACGGGCCTCTACAGCCTTTCATCTGCAATATTGGGCATAACAGAAAAAAATTATTAAACATGCTAAGAAGTAAGAAAAGGTGACTGATAATTAAGTAATAAATGAATCAACAGAGGCCAACTCAAGGATGATCCAGATATTAGAGTTAGCAATAAAGAACTGCAAAATAGCTAAAAAAAATAGATGGTTAAAAATGGATGAAAAAATAAAGTATTTCAAAAAAGAAGTAACTTCAATAAAATTAATCAAATTAACATTCTAGGACTGCATAATACAATACCTAAAAGTCAGAACTAACCAAGTATGTTTCATACCTCACTGGACACAGCAAAAAAAAGAGTTAATGGGGCCGGCTCCGTGGCTTAGCGGTTAAGTGCGCGCGCTCTGATGCTGGCGGCCCGGGTTCGGATCCCGGGCGCGCCCCGAGGCACCACTTCTCCGTCCAACGCGAGGCCGAGTCCCACGTACAGCAACTAGAAGGATGTGAACCTATGACATGCAACTATCTACTGGGGCTTTGGGGGGAAAAAAATGAATAAATAAAATCTTTAAAAAAAAAAAAAAGAGTTAATGAATTCAAAGAGAGGTTAGTAAAATAATATCCAAACCAAGACAGAGAGAGAGAGCGAGAAAGTACATATATATAAAAGTATATATATATCAGATTCTCATATATATATATATGTATCAGAATTCAGATGTGACACATGTGGCCATGCTTTAAAAAAGTTATAGGATGTGTATAGTTGCAATACAAGAAAGAGGAGAGAGAAAGAAATGGGAAAGAAAATGTACATCTAAGGAAATAGTAGGCAAGACTATTCAAAATCTGATGAAAGACATCTAGCTACAGATTGAAGAACCTCAGTGAATGCCAAGCTAGCCCACTAAGAACTTGTTCCCTTTATATAGTACCTCTATGGTTGAAAATAGTATAGGCAGCAGGGAACTGTTGTGGTTCCATTGAAAAGTACTTAGTGAGTCCTATTTTTGACTTTATCACTAAAAATAGAATTGTACAACAATCCCTCACATGATCATAGAAGTCACAGTGTTTATGTATACCACTAGCTATCCAGCCCCCCAAAGTGTCAAATAACAGACCCCGGGTTAATTTGTCTTTGGCATAAAAGTGGTGATACTCCTGCAGTAAACTCAGATTAATATGATTGACTACTTTCCTTCTGGTTTCCAAACATTTCAATGGATATTTTAGTAAATAGTTTTATTGTATCTTTTATATATATAAAAGGTATAGAAAATTTTTAGATATTCAAAACTTTCTATTAAATATAAAAGCCATGCAGCTGAGGTAGAATGGCATAAAAATCACTAGAGCATGGAATCTTACTTGAAAAAGTACTTCTAATATATTCATTATCTTTATCACTTTTACTTAACAAGGATATATATAACCCCAAGGCTTTCAAAAAATTACAATAGAGTAAAGGAGTTAAGATAACTATTTAACACAGAAAATTAAAATAAAATATGAAGAGTCATATGTGAATTGTGTAGAGTTGCACTGTCTAATATGGTGGCCACTATCCACACGCAGCCATTGAGCTCTGAAATCAGTATTTTTAACAGTTTCTGTCTGCCTGAAAAGAGTATATCACCTACAGTTTTTACCTACAGTGGTCATTTAGTCCAGTGATCATTTGGTCAAAATATTTTAACCATATTTTGATAGTAAGATAAATGATTCTTTTATCTGTGTGTTATGTCAAAAATCCCACAAGTATTGTGGATTTGGGTTTTTTTCTTGTAATTTTGGTCATTTTTGCTTCATATATTTTGAGGCCTCCATATTAATTGCATATCAATTTAGAGCTCTTACATATTCTCGCCAAATAAAACCTTTTTATCCATATTAAGTGACCCTTATATAACTACTAACACTTTTATAACTACTAATAGTAACGTTTTTGGTTTGCCTTGAAGTCTATTTTGTCTGATAAGAATATGATGGCACTCTTAGCGATGTCTTTCTGGATCAGATTTCAAAGGTAAGGGAAACAAAAGCAAAAGAAACGAATGGGACTACATCAAACTAAAAAGCTTCTGCACAGTAAGGAAACCATCAACAAAACAAAAAGCCAACCTACAGAATGGGAGAAGACATTTGCAAATCATACATCTAGCAAGGGATTAATATCCAAAATATATAAAGAACTAATACAACTTAACAAGAAAAAACCAAATAACCCAATTAAAAAATAGGCAGAGGATCTGAATAGATATTTTTCCAAAGGAGACATTCAGATGGTGAACAGGCACATGAAAAGATGTTTAACATCACTAACTTGTAGGGAAATTCAAATCAAAACCACCGTAAGATATTTCCTCATGCCTGTCAGAATGGTCAATATCAAAAAGACAAGAAATATGTGTTAGAGAGGATGGAGAGAAAAGGGAACTCTTGTATATTGCTGGTGGGAATGTAAATTGGGACAGCCGCTGTGGAAAACAGTATGGAGAGTCCTCAAAAAACTAAGAATAAAACTAGCATATGACTCAGCTCTTCCACATCTGGGTACTTATACAAAGAACATGAAAACACTAATTCACAAAGGTATGTGCACCCCTATGTTCATTGCAGCATTATTTACAATAGCCAAGATATGGAAACAACCTAAGTGCCCATCAATGGATGAATGGATAAACAAGATGTGGTATATATATATATATATATACAATGGAATACTACTCAACCATAAAAAAGAATGAAATCTTGCCATTTGCGACAGCATGGATGGACTTTGAGATTATTATGCTAAGTGAAATAAGTTAGATGGAGAAACAAAAATACTGTATGATTTCAGTCATATGTGGAATCTAAAAAAACAAAACAAAGTAACAAACAAAATAAAATAAAAACAAACTCATAGATAAAGAGAACAGATTAGTGGTTACCAGAGAGGAAGGGAGCTGGGGTGGGGGGAGGAGCAAAATGAGTGAAGGGAGTCAATTGTAAGGTGATAGATGGTAAGTAGACTTGTGGTAGTGATCACTTTGTAGTATATACAGATATCAAATTATAATGCTGTACACCTGAAACTTATATATAACTATCTATCTATAGTGACACTACCTTCCTTTTGGTTATGGTTAAATGGTACACTTTCATCTCTTATCCTTTTACTTTAAACCTTTCGTAAACTCACATTTTTCATGAGTCTCTTCTGAACAGACGAAAGTTATTTTTATATAGTCTAATAACGTTTGTCTTTAACTAGATAATTTAGTTCATGTATGTTTACTGTAAGTGCCAATTTTCTTGGGATTCATATCTGCTATTTCACTATGTGCTTTCCCTTCGCCTATATATTCCACGTGCTTTTGTTTTGACCTTTTATTACCTTCTTTGGGATTATTTTTTATCATTTCATTTTTTAATGTTTATCTTTAATCTACTATTTCTCATCTTTGCAAAAGATTAACATCTTTGCTAATATTTCCTAATACATTAGTAGTTGCCCTAGAAATTACAACATGCCTCTTTAACATATCAAAATGTAATGTTCATTGGTACATTTATGGATACAAGGGCCTTAGAATACTTTAACTTTATTTAGTCTTTTCCGTTTTTTATGTGGTATTTTTATAAAATATTTTTATCACGTAACTTCGCAAGATATTTTATACAGACAATATTCATTTATATTTACTCACATATTTTTCTCCTTTTGTTTTTCTTCTTTCTTTCATTTCTTTAGTTATTTCTGATCTGACATCTTGAACAATTTTTCTTTTGCCTGATAAAAGCATCTTTCAGTATTTTCTTTAGTGTGGATCTCCTGGTTTTGAATTCTCTCACTTTTTGCTTGTCTGAAAATATCTTTATTGATATTATCCTCAAAAAATATTTTGCATGGAATAAAAGACTAAGAGCATACTTGTTTTCTTTTAGACCATTAAAAATATGTATTGAGACATCATATATTGTAATATTGAGATAATTGCGCTTTCTAGAAGTTAATGTCTATATTTCCTCTGGTTGCTTTTGAGCTTTTTCTCTTTGTCTTTGATCTCCTGTAGAGTTGTTGTAATATATGTATAGATTTCCTTTTATTTATCCTTTCAGGATTTGTCAGCTTGTTAATTCTATGGGTTGGTGTTTTTCATCAGTTTTGGGTAATTTTCTGATATTATCTCTTCAAATTTTGTTCCATAACAATTTCTCTCTCGTCTCCTTCTGAGATCCAGTTAAACACATAGTAGGAGTCCTCATTGTGTTCTCTATAATAATCTTTCTTACCTTCTGTGTTTTACTCATTTGATCTCCCTTTGTTACTTTGGAGCATTTCTTCTGATCTATATTCCAGTTCATTCATTTTCTTTCTAGTTGTGTCTGATATGCTTTTAAATCATCATTATAACACATAATATTTATCTTTGTGTTTTCCAGTTTCATTATTTCTATTCAGGTATTTTTCAACTGTAAAAATACTTTATACTTTCTATTTCCTTGCTGAAAGAAAGTTTAACATTTTTATATTCATGAGTTTTTTAGTCTGTATTTAGTAATTCTATTATTTGGAGGGAATATAGTCTATTTCTACTATTTAGTATTTACTTTGGTTCTCCTTCGTGTCTTCATATATCATAGTATACCTAGATTATTTTTTACTGTGTTCTAGACTTTGTATTATAAAAAATCATTATTTTAAAAAACAATTGAGGCCTAGAATGATGTTATCTTCCTTCTGAGAGGATTTATATTTGTTTCTGCCAGATGTCTATGGAGACTATAAATCCGGCATCATCTTAGTCCATGATTAGTCTTGAGATTTACTGGGCCACTCAGTTGATTCAAATTGTGGCTGCTATATAGCAAGGGATGGTGTATTTCTAGTTTACCATTTCTCCTAGGGTGAAGCTTTTGAGGTTTCCAATATACATCCTGAGAGGTTTACTGGGGCTTCACTCTGGGTAGAATATGGACCTCAATTTGCTTTTCCTCTAATCAAGTGAGACTATGAAAAGTGTTGTTCAGCCTCTCAACTCTCTCTTCTGGATCAGCAGACCCAGAGCAAAATTTGTACTTATAGCCAATTTACTCAACCTCTCTCTGTCTCAATTTTGTCTTATGTAAAATGAGATAAACATAGGACATAGCTCTTAAGATTGTAGTAAGGATTAAATGAGTCAACGATATAAAACATGGAGTGTCTGGGACATGGCAAGAGCTGAAATTATTATCTATCAGTATTATTTATATTGTTGGCTCCTCTGAAGTAATTTTGGTAGTCCCAGTTTACTACTGCTGCCTGGACAGCTGCCAAGATAAAGCACACTGATTTATCAGTTTTACTCCACAAATATTTATTGAATAGTTTTATAGATTAAAGAACTTGTCAAGATAGATACCTATCCTTATGGATTTTATAGACTAGCAATAAAGATTAATATCCAGAGTAACGAGGGGCAATTGTGGATTTATCAGTGAAGGCATTCAAACATTTCTTGAGTAAGAGACTTCTGAGAAACTTGTTTTTTTGATGCCATCCAAATAAATGTGAACTTTAAAATCTCAGTTGTTTCTGGGGGGAAAGTTACTATTTACAATGAAATAATGAAATTTTGGTGGTAAGTCCTAAATCAATTGCAATTGACTGTCATACACAAGCTAAAATAACCAACGTTGGAATAGTGGAGTTTTGTTTTGTTTTGTTTTGCATTTTCTTTCTGCTCCATTTTGCTGTGTATTAAAAGTTCTTTGGTAAATATAAAGTTAAGTTAGATAAGAGAGTAAATACCAGCTCAATCATGAGTTCAGATAACTAGTCATACTGTAAAGCCTTTTATCAATACATTGTCACGTTAAAATAAAGAGTAGTCCTGAAGGGACAGAAAATCATGGTGATTAAGGGTGATTTGGATGAAATGTTAACTGACTAGAACTAGATCATGTTATATCCTGGTATTAAGCATGGTATAATTTTTCATGCTGAGATGTTTTATTCTTTAGAACTATTATCAATGGAATATTTTGGTCCTACTTTACATGCTATATTACCAACATGACGAATATTCCAATTGTCTCTGCACAGATTTCTTCTTCAATCCCTGTAGAGAGGAAATCAATATTCTTTGCTGGCAGAGCTCTGAGTATCCACCTCAGTCTTACAGTTAAATGAACTAACATGAATGTTTATGTCACCTGTATGATAATTAGGAAAAATTTATTCATGTATTCTGTTAACTCATATATTTATTAAGGTTTTTGAAATTGTTTGTGATTTTAAAGTAGTTATCTTGTGAGATGTTCAATGTCCTCTACAATTCAGTCCCTCCCTGTCTTGGAAACTGAGTACATACATTTCCCTTCTGCCTTCCAAGGAACCTGTATCCCTAATAAATAAGGTCTAACATTTTTTGACCACACCAGCAGGGACATAGCAATGTTGAAGCACTAGGAGCTGCTCCACCCAGAATGCAGGCAATAAGGAGGAAAATTTTCTAAAGAGAATTCAAAAACATAATAAAGTCAACCCAAATCAGTCTACTTTTTATTATCACCATGCATTGGCAATTCTAGATAATGTCAATAATAGTATTCTCCAGCCCCAAATGTTTTTGTTAGGATAAGCTCCAAATAATTGTTGTGGTTATTGCTATATTGTCCATAACACTTGATAGCATTCTTTGCACATTGTTTACGATTAATAGTGTTTATTAAATAGATACATACAAGTTCAAATGAGTAAAATAATTTTCTCCACATCTACCATGTATTATTTGTACTACAAAACATATAAAATAAAAGTAATTCTATTGAAAAGAGAAACATATTCTAGAGGTAGGAAATATTATTAGGATGATACTAATTATTATTTTTAAAATCTCATTGTGAACAAAATTTATTCTTTGGTCACTTTTATCTATAGTTTTCTGGAAATACACAAAAAAATCAAAACCTCTATGCCTTAAGATACCGCTAGAAACTATTCCTCAGGCTTATTTACTTAATAACCAATTAAGTAAAGTTCTTTGGGAATCTTTTTGAATGACTCTTACTCTTCCATCTTCTAGCCTAAATTTTTAAAAGGAATATATTTTTAATGCATTTTGGTGTTCAATTCATTCTATTAAACCCTTTCTTAATTAGATGTTCTAAAGGAGTTTGCTTTATTGCAAGAACAGAGATTAGTATACAACTAACATAACATATCAGGAGCCCTGCAAGCTTCTATGTTTTAAATCAGTGCCACCCATTACCCGCCACAAATAGTAATGATTTTCAAGTTTATGAGCTTCATATTAATGAAGATTTATAATAGTTATTTAACAGTACTGGCTATTCAGAGTAATTAGAAGAGTAAGATTAAGTTCTCAGGCTGCAAGGAATAAAATAATATTAAGCACCAGTATTTTTAAATTTTGAAATAACTGGCTTCCTAGTGAGAAACATTATACTCGTGTAGAAATGGAGACACATTTTTCAATGTGCTTCCAACATCGCCAAGAAGAGTTAACTTTTGCGAGCAATGGTTTTATGTCAGAGATTGTTTTAATTACTTTATTTGCATTATCTTCTTTAATTCTTTTTAACAACTCCATGAAAGGAGAACATTACAATTCTCATTTTATGGAGTAAATGAAAACGATAGGAAGTGAAGAATTTGCCCAAGGCAACACAGTGCTAAGTAGTTGATACAAATTCAGTTAGTCTGACTCCAAAGCTACATATGTTCTGAAATGATTCGGTAATAAATATGACCTCAAAGTTTAACCGCTGAGATTTTCCAGGTGATTTATCAGTGAAGAGAAATTTAGTTTGTTAGTATTTGTATTATAGGTATTCATCATGGGAAAAATAGTCATTCAAAGCACACGATAGAAATCATTAATTAAATTTCAATAATTCTAACCATGACACATTGAAATTAGAACTCAAGATACAGTCACGCACTGCATAACAACACTTTGGTCAATGATGAACCACATATACAACAGTGGTCCCATAAGATTAGTACCACATAGCCTAGATATGCAGTAGGCTATACCATCTCGGTTTGTGTAAGTGCATTCTACGATGTTCGTACAGGGTGAAATCACCTAACGATGCATATCTCAGAACGTATCCCCATCATTAAGCAATGCATGACTGTATATTGGACTTCCAGGTACCTGAAGACAATGGCAGTTGCCCAGGACCACATTTCCAGATATTTTCTCCAAAAACAAAACAGAACCAAAAAGGAACAAATAAAACATACACACACACATAAACACAAGCATGCTCTCAGCGTAATGTGAAGATAAAGAATGCACAAACTTCAAAATAACTATAATTAAAAAAAAATCACACCAAATTCCATGAAGCAACCTCTCACATAGCTATCTTGCCACACACCTTCGCATAGAACAAGGATAGAGTAAGAAAAATTGCAGAGAAGAAGAAGCTAACAACAGGCCAAGGGCTGATATAACATCACAGGTAGAAGAGTAAGTCTACCATAAGTGTGAAAACACAAGAATAAGTCCCAGTAGAACAGAGTACAGAAGACAAAGAAGAAACTGTGATTTGAAATGTCAGTCTTTGAAAAGCATAGCTTCTCAGGGATTAAAAAGAAAGAAGTAAGAGGCACTGATTGGCAAATGGGTGGTGAAGGGGTAATGAAACAAAAAGAAAAATTTAAGTTTCAACAAGACGAAAAAAGAATGAAAAAAATCAGATAACATAATACCTGTAACCACCAACAAAATTACCAAACTAAAGTTGACTTCGTCACACTTATAGAAAGGGCTTCATTGGACAAGGAATCTTGGAAACCACCTCAAATTCAAATAACATAAACATAAAAGAACTTAATAAATCTCTGCAAATGTAGAATAAATTTTTTAAAAATGAGATTCAACACTCTTTAACTAAGGAATCCCCCTGGCCTGCCCCCAAGACAACAACCATAATGCAGAATAAACAAAAAGTAAAAAAAACTGCAGGACACTCTAGACAGTTGAAGATTTAAAAAAACAAAACAAAACAAAAAACTTGTCATAAATACAGAAATTAGAAAGACAAATGAACAAAAACTAAGATATGAAGTGCAAAAAAAGACAAAATTATCTCAGAAATAATACTAAAGTACTTGGTGACCAAGGGATAATGGACTCAAATGAAAATTTAACAAGACTGTTGAAGAAATGCAAGAAAACATCCAAAGAGAATGAAATTGAGATAAAGGAAAGACTAAAGTGGGTCAGAAAAAACGTGGGGGAAATACAAGACAAGCAAAGAAGGCAGAATATTTGTATAATTACAGTTCCATGAAGAAGAACAAAACAATTCAACATTTTAAAACTATAACCCAAGAAAACTTTGCAGTAATAAAAGAAGACCTGAATATAACTATTGAGGGGGACCCCTGAGTAAATGAGTAATTAACCCCAAACTATCAATTTTGAGACATATCTGATACTGGCTCAACACAAGGTTGACGTGAGGGAAGCTATGTTGTAGAAAAGAAGCCCTATTGTAACTTTGAATGACCTCTGACAAACTAACCCAGCTGGATAGGCATCCTCCAGGAGATCTAACTGCTCTGTAGATTTTACGACCCCTGCTTGTGATGTTCCTCCCAGCTGCAACAAGATGATAGCTGTGTTCTTTTGAGTTCCTTAGGAATATGATGACCCCTGAACAGAGAGTCTATGCTGATAGCCATCATCAATGAAAACTGAAAGATCTGGTATGGCACTCCCAGTCTGTAACACGAGAAGGTCAACATTCCTAACTCTCTCCTCTATAACCCAATGGCCTATGTAACTGCTGTAAGATTTTGTGCTCCCTTAAGATGGTTCTTTGAGACATTAGTCAGCCATCTTCCCCCTTGCTAGCAAGCTGTAATAAACTGCCCTTTCTTTTCCATCATCTTGCCTCTTGATGATTGGCTTTCATCTTGCGGCGAGCAGATCATGCCCCTTGTGCAATAACATATCTAGCAAAACTACTTGACTTAAATAATGAAGAATGAGCCTTCAATGCTTCCAGATGTATATGTGTGTGTGTGTGCATGTCTGTGTGTACATGCATGTGTAATTATAAGACTAAGAAATAATGGGAACAAGAGTAGAATTCTAATGTATAAACATTATGTGTGGTAATAAATGTAGAAATATTTCAATTAAAAATGGAAAAGGAGAGAAGAAAAGAAGAAAGAAGAATCTTATTGATTGTTGTGGTATAGGCAAGAGGTGTGAATAAAAGGATAATATTAAAAATTGACAAATTAAATCGTAAAATATTAAATAATAAAACAGAGGACTAAGAAGAGCATTAAAAATCATGTAAATACTAGAGTAAAAATACTGGAGTAAAAAACTACTAGTAAATATCATGTAAATACAACAAAATACAAACCTTCTTAAATATCAAGATTTAGTTAAGTAAAAAACAAAACATACATCTCATAGAGAAAGAAACATAGAAAATATAACACACATAACTATAAAATATTTTGACAGAGTTGAGAATATATTAACTCACCTACTAAAAGAAAAAGCTTTTCAATTTAGCTCACAATGCAACACTCAATATTATGCCATGTACTAAAAACATACTTAAAACAAATGAATCCTGAAAGGCTAAAAATAAAGGGAAGGACAAAGCTATATGGGCAAATGGAGACAATAAGAAAACAGGTAGAGGGGCCGGCCCCGTGGCTTAGCAGTTAAGTGCGTGCACTCCACTACTGGTGGCCCAGGTTTGGATCCCAGGAGCACACCAAGCACCGCTTGTCCGGCCATGCTGAGGCGGCGTCCCACATACAGCAACTAGCAGGATGTGCAATTACAACATACAACTATCTACTGGGGCTTTGGGGAGAAAAAGGGAAAAAAAGGAGGAAGATTGGCAATAGATGTTATCTCAGGGCCGGTCTTCCTCAGCAAAAAGAGGAGGGTTGGCATGGATGTTAGCTCAGGGCTGATCTTCCTCACACACACACACAAAAAATGAAAGCGGGTAGTATAGTGATCCTGAGTAGAAATCAAGCCAAAAAATATATTAAACATGACAAAGAAAGACAGTAACATTAGAAGTCACCATTCACTATGAAGATATAACACAAAAACTACAAGAAGTCAGACAGATAAAAACACATCAGGGAGATTTTCATACATCACTTTCAATATAGGACAAGAAGTGTGGACAAAAAATAAATAAGTATATAGAAGACTATAGTGTAAGCCCTGACAGTTGGCTTTTCTTTTTGTAATGCAAATGCCCAACATAAGCTTTGATTGTAGAGGCATCCGCTTCAAAGATGATGTCTCGAATAAACACATTACCAACCACATGACTAGATGAAGAGCCAGGCTGCCTCCCCTCCTGGGGCTCCTTTGTTTCAGAGATCTTGGTTATTTCGATGAGTGACCATTTGGGTCACTTGCTTTTTCTCATCCTTCACTTTAAATTCCCACTCTTATGTTTTAAAGATTTTATTTATTTATTTTTTCCCCCAAAGCCCCAGTAGATAGTTGTGTGTCATAGCTGCACATCCTTCTAGTTGCTGTATGTGGGACGCGGCCTCAGCATGGCCGGAGAAGCAGCGCGTCGGTGCACGCCCGGGATCCGAACCCGGGTCGCCAGCAGTGGAGCGCGCTCACTTAACCACCAAGCCACGGGGCCGGCCCCCCCACTCTTATGTTTTAAACTCACCGATAAAGAGTGAGTCCATGAAACCCTAGGCCCCCACCCTCAATCCCCAAAAAAGCAGAAACCCAGGCCACTGCTCACTGTCTCTCTCTGCCTGCAACCTGGCTGTGTGGTCCCAGGTATGCCATGTGCTTTCCAGGGCTTGTGAGTAATAAACCTTTTTTTTTTTCCCCAAGGTTTCCTAATGGTTATTGCTGAGGGTGACTCGTAATCATAATAAGAATCACAGGCTGGTGCAGCCACAGTATTGGTTATCGATGGGCTAAGACCGGCACAAAACCAAGGCCTAAGCAGCGTACTCAATATGAGGGATTTTATGGACGTCTATCAAACTTTACAACTTGATAATTAAAAAGTTACCTTCTTCGGGCCGGCCCCGTGGCTTAGCGGTTAAGTGTGTGCGCTCCGCTGCTGGCGGCCCAGGTTCAGATCCTGGGAGCGCACGGACGCACCGCTTCTCCGGCCATGCTGAGGCCGCGTCCCACATACAGCAACTAGAAGGATGTGCAGCTATGACATACAACTATGTACTGGGGCTTTGGGGGGAAATAAAATAAAAATTAAAAAAAAAAAAGTTACCTTCTTCTTAAGCACTCATGTGACATTTTTAAAATTTATCATATATTTAAGTCACACACACAAAAACATCATTGAGTGCCAAAAAGCAGGTTTATTAAAGATAACAATCTCTTGGGGCTGGCACAGTGGCATAGCGGCTAAGTTAGGTGCACTCCACATCAGCGGCCCGGGTTCGTTGGTTCAGATCCTGGATGTGGACCTACACCACTCATCAGCCATGCTGTAGTGGCAACCTACATACAAAATAGAGAAAGATTGGCACAGATGTTAGCTCAGGGCTAATCTTCCTCAAGCAAAAAAAAAAAAAAAGAGAGAGAGAAAGGTTGGCAACAGATGTTAGCTCAGGGTGACTCTTCCTCAGCAAAAAAAAAAAAAAAAAAACTCTCATCATAAAATAATAAAACTGAATCAAGGCGGAGTCAAGATGGCGGCGTAGGCAGACTCTGAGCTCACCTCCTCCCGTGGACACAGCCAATTTACAACTACTCGTGGAAAAATTACCCCTGAGACAGAACTGAAAACTGGATAAGAGGAACTCCTGCAACAACGGACAATCCTAACTGAGGTGGAAGAGGCAGAGACTCCCTTCTGGAGAGGAAAAACGCCGCCTTCACAAGCCGCCAGCGTCACGGCCGCCGGGAGCAGCTCACAGGTACGCAGCCTCCCTGGAGGCGCAAGGCCCTGAGCCGGGGAGCGCCCCCGCTGTGGGCATTTTGTGGACCCAGCACAATCGACACCAGCGGCATAATATCTGACTTTGCCTGCTACTAAAGCATTGGGTAGCACCCCCAGAAAACCCGGTTCACAAAGAAACTAAAACTGGCTCTTAAAGGGCCTGCGCACAAACTCACCCGTTCCAGAAAGCATCCTAAAATCACCAGAAAGAAAGGTACACAGTGCTTCGGTGACAAGAGACTCACCTAATAGGCCCTGAGTGCATCTCGGTGAGGGGTGAGACCTCTCCAGGGACTGGGACATTGGCGGCGGCCATTGTTGTGGCCTGGTGTGAGCGTGCTGACACAGATGCCATTGGAGTTCTCCCTGAGACCTGCTAGCCCAGGATCTGCTCCACCCGCTAGAGCACCAATTTAATCCAGCTCAGCCAGGGCAGGCAGCCCACCCTAGAGACTGGCCCCACCCAACAACAAGCCCTCAGGCAACGTGTGGGCCTGCATAGATTGGTGACTGGATTCTCTGCAGCCTGGCAACTGAGCTGACTTGAGCGGGGCAGGGTGTGCACAAGGAGCGGGTGGAGAGTGTGGGGTGGTGGCAGAGTGTGTGGGGCTCCCGCCGTGGAGAGACTGGGTCTGCTTGGGGAGGTCGGGGCACTCACACGGGGCAGGACTGTGTTGACTGTGTGTGTGGACCTGTGGGCAACAGGGCTTGTCAGCTGCAGAAGACTTGTGCTTCTCAAAGACCCACATAGGAGGTTTGCCCCACCTTCCAAAGCCTGAAACAATTGGGTGCTCCTGTGCCTGAGGCCAGCCCCACCCAGCTGCAATCCTCAGAGAGCTGACAAGAGACCTAATAGGCTAGAGGTTTACAGCAATTGTAAGGCCCTGAGCCTAATAACCTGCCACACTGGGGGCCTACTCACTTAAAAGAAATACTGCAACACAAATGTGGTATTAGAACTTACAGCCAACTGTACTGGGGCTCCCCACACCTGATAAAGAGACTGAAGGGCCCACAACAACTACAAGCAGCTGAGCATTACAACAGCTGGCCAGGAGCATAACTCAGCCTCCCTGGGCGCCTATAGGGAGAGCTAATAGGCCACAATAGAAGGACACACGTAGCCCACATAGGGGCCACCCCTGGAACATTGAGAACTGAGGGAAGCACACTGGAAGCATCCTAAGGCATCACTTACATAAGGTCACCTATCCAAGAGCAGGAGACGTAGCTGACCTACCTAATACGTAGACACAAGCACAGGGAAAGAGGCAAAATGAGGAGGCAAAAGAATACATTCCAAGTAAGGGAACAGGACAAAACCCCAGAAAAGGAACAAGTGAAACAGAAATGAGCAACCTACCCGACAGAGAGTTCAAACTAAGAGTGTTAAGGATGCTCACTGATCTGGGGAGAAGAATAGATGAACTCAGTGAGAATGTCAACTAAGAAATGGAAGATATAAAAAAGAACCAATCAGAAATGAAGAATACAATACTGGAAATGAAAAATTCATTAGAGGGACTCAAAAGCAGAGTAGAGGATACAGAAGAATGGATCTGTGAGCTGGAAGAAAGACTAGAAGAAATTACCCAAGGTGAACAGGTAAAAGAGAAAAGAATTCAAAAGAGTGAGGACAGTCTAAGGGACCTCTGGGACAACATCAAGCGCACTAACATCCGTGTTATAGGTGTCCCGGAAGGAGAAGAGCGAGACAAGGGGGCAGAGAATCTTTTTCAAGAAATAATAGATGAAAACTTCCCTAACCTAAGGAAGGAAACAGACATCCAGGTACAGGAAGCACAGAGAGCCCCAAACAAGATAAACCCAAAGAGGCCCACACCAAGACACATCATAATCAAAATGTCCAGAATTAAAGATAAAGAGAGAATCCTAAAAGCCGCAAGAGAATGTCAAGTTACATACAAGGGAAACCCCATAAGGCTATCAGCTGACTTCTCAGCAGAAACCTTACAGGCTAGAAGAGAATGGCACGATTTATTTAAAGTGCTAAAAGGAAAAAACTTACAGCCAAGAATACTCTACCCAGCAAGGTTATCGTTCAAAATGGAAGGAGAGATCAAAATTTTCCCAGATAAGCAAAAATTAAAGGAGTTTGTCACCAAGAAACCAGTGTTACAAGAAATGTTAAAGGGACTGATTTAAGGGGAAAAGAGAAGACCACAAATAGGAAAAATTATCTATTTCCATGATTAGAACGTAATGGATACAAATGCACAAAAAAGAGGTTAGATATGATATCAAAAACATAAAAGGAGGGAGGAGGGTAGTTAAAGAGTACAGCTTTCATACAGAGGTCAAACTAAAGTGACCATCAATTCTGTATAGAAGAAGTAAGGAACAGAGAAGGACTACTAAAACACTGAGGGAAAAAAAAAAAAAATAAAGTTAAAAAATGGCAGTAAGTACATACTTATCAATAGCTACTTTAAACGTCAATGGACTAAATGTTCCAATTAAAAGGCATAGGGTGGCTGACTGGATAAAAAAAAACAAGACCCATATATATGCTGCATACAAGAGACACACTTCAGACCTAAAGACACTCACAAACTGAAAGTGAAGGGATGGAAAAAGATACTCCACGCAAATGGCAATGAAAAGAAAGCTGGGGTAGCAGTACTCATATCAGACAAAATAGACATTAACACAAAAACTGTAAAAAGAGACAAAGAAGGGCATTACATAATGATCAAGGGAACAATCCAACAAGAAGATATAACACTTGTAAATATCTACGCACGCAATGTAGGTGCACCTAAATATGTAAAGCAATTATTAACAGACATAAAAACATAAATAGACAGTAACACAATAATAGTAGGGGACTTTAACACTCCACTTACACCAACGGATAGATCATCCAAACAGAAGATCAATAAGGAAACATTGGCCTTAAACGACACACTAGAACAGATGGACCTAGTAGATATATACAGAGCATTCCATCCAAAAACCGAAGAATACACGTTCTTTTCAAACGCACATGGAACATTCTCCAGGATTGATCACATATTGGGCCACAAAACAAGTCTCCATAAATTTAAGAAGATTGAAATAATACCAAGCATCTTTTCTGACCACAACGGTATGAAACTAGAAATCAACTATAGGAAGAAAATCAGAAAAGCCACAAATACGTGGAGATTAAACAAAATGCTTCTGAACAACGACTGGGTTAACGAAGAAATCAAAGAAGAAATCAAAAAATACCTGGAGACAAATGAAAATGAAAATACGACATGCCAGAATTTATGGGATACAGCAAAAGCGGTTCTAAGAGGGAAGTTTATAGCGATACAGGCCTATCTCAACAAACAAGAAAAATCTCAAATAAACAATCTAACAATGCACCTAAAGGAACTGGAAAAAGAAGAACAAACAAAGCCCAAAATCAGTATAAGACGGGAAATAATAAAAATCAGAGCAGAAATAAATGAAATGGAGACCAAAATAACAATAGAAAAAATTAATAAAACCAAGAGCTGGTTCTTTGAAAAGATCAACAAAATAGACAAACCTTTAGCTAGACTCACCAAGAAAAAAAGAGAGAAGGCACAAATAAGTAAAATCAGAAATGAAAGAGGAGAGGTTACAACAGACACCTCAGAAATACAAAAGATTATAAGAGAATACTATGAAAAACTATATGCCAACCAATTCGACAATCTGGAAGAAATGGATAAATTCTTAGAATCATACAACCTTCCAAAACTGGATCAAGAAGAAGTAGAGAATTTGAATAGACCAATCACCAGTAAGGAGATCGAAACAGTAATCACAAACCTCCCCAAAAATAAAAGTCCAGGACCAGACGGCTTCCCTGGTGAATTCTACCAAACATTCAAAGAAGACTTAATACCTATCCTTCTCAAAGTCTTCCAAAAAATTGAGGAGGGGGGGAAGCTCCCTAACTCATTCTACGAAGCTGACATTACCCTGATACCAAAACCAGACAAGGACAACACAAAAAGAAAATTACAGGCCAATATCACTGATGAACATCGATGCGAAAATCCTCAACAAAATACTAGCAAATCGCATACAACAATACGTTAAAAGATTATACACCATGATCAAGTGGGATTTATTCCAGGGATGCAGGGATGGTTTAACATTCGCAAATCAATCAACGTAATACACCACATTAATAAAATGAAGAACAAAAATCACATGATCATCTCAATAGATCCAGAGAAAGCATTTGACAAGATCCAGCATCCATTTATGATAAAAACTCTGAATAAAATGGGTATAGAAGGAAAGTACCTCAACATAATAAAGACCATATATGAGAAACCCACAGCTAATATCATCCTCAATGGTGAAAAACTGAAAGCTATCCCTCTAAGAACAGGAACTAGACAAGGATGCCCACTGTCACCACTCCTATTTAACATAGTATTGGAAGTCCTAGCCAGAGCAATCAGGCAAGAGAAAGAAATAAAAGGGATCCAAATTGGAAAGGAAGAAGTGAAACTGTCACTATTTGCAGATGACATGATTTTATATATAGAAAACCCTAAAGAATCCACCAGAAAACTTTTAGAAGTAATAAACGAATATGGTAAAGTTGCAGGATACAAAATCAACATACAAAAATCAGTTGCATTTCTGTACACTAACAATGAAGTAGCAGAAAGAGAAATTAAGAATACCATCCCATTTACAATTGCAACAAAAAGAATAAAATACCTAGGAATAAACTTAACCAAAGAGGTGAAAGATCTGTACACCGAAAACTATAAAACATTTCTGAAAGAAATTGAAGAAGACACAAAGAAATGGAAAGATATTCCGTGCTCTTGGATTGGAAGAATTAACATAGTTAAGATGTCCATACTTCCTAAAGCCATCTACAGATTCAATGCAATCCCTATCAAAGTTCCAACAACATTTTTCACAGAAATAGAACAAATAATTCTAAAATTTATATGGAACCACAAAAGACCCCGAATAGCTAAAGGAATCCTGAGAAAAAAGAACAAAGCTGGAGGTATCACACTCCCTGACTTCAAAATATACTACAAAGCTATAGTAACCAAAACAGCATGGTACTGGCACAAAAACAGACACACAGATCAGTGGAATAGAATCGAAAGCCCAGAAATAAACCCACACATCTATGGACAGCTAATCTTTGACAAAGGAGCCAAGAACATACAATGGGGAAAAGAAAGTCTCTTCAACAAATGGTGTTGGGAAAACTGGATAGCCATATGCAAAAAAATGAAAGTAGATCCTTACCTTACACCATACACAAAAATTAACTCCAAATGGATTAAAGACTTGAATGTAAGACCTGAAACTGTGAAACTTCTAGAAGAAAACATAGGCAGTACGCTCTTCGACATCGGTCTTAGCAACATCTTTTCAAACACCACGTCTGACCGGGCAAGAGAAACAATAGAAAAAATAAACAAATGGGACTACATCAAACTAAAAATCTTCTGCACAGCAAAGGAAACCATCAACAAAACGAAAAGACAACCTAACAATTGGGAGAAGATATTTGCAAACCATACATCTGATAAGGGCTTAATCTCCAAAATATATAAAGAACTCATGCATCTCAACAACAAAAAAACTACCAACCCAATTAAAAAATGGGCAAAAGACCTGAACAGACATTTCTCCAAAGAAGATATACAGATGGCCAACAGACACATGAAAAGATGTTCAAAATCACTAATTATCAGGGAAATGCAAATCAAAACTACAATGAGATATCACCTCACGCCCGTCAGAATGGCTATAATTAACAAGACAGGAAACAACATGTGTTGGAGAGGATGTGGAGAGAAGGGAACTCTCGTACACTGCTGGTGGGAGTGCAAACTGGTGCAGCCACTATGGAAAACAGTATGGAGATTCCTCAAAAAAGCAAGGATAGAACTACCATATGATCCAGCTATTCCACTGTTGGGTATTTATCCAAAGAACTTGAAAACACCAATTTGCAAAGGTACATGCACCCCTGTGTTCATTGCAGCCTTATTCACGATAGCCAAGACTTGGAAGCAACCTAAGTGCCCATCAAGGGACGAATGGATAAAGAAGCTGTGGTATATATACACAATGGAATACTACTCAGCCATAAGAAACGACGAAATCCAGCCATTTGTGACAACATGGATGGACATTGAGCGTATAATGCAAAGTGAAATAAGTCAGAGGGAGAAGGTCAAATACCGTATGATTTCCTTCATTAAGTAGTAGATAGTGACAACAATGGACGGATACATAGGGACAGAGATTGGATTGGTGGTTGCCAGAGGGGAGGGGGGAGGGAGGAGGATGAAAGTGATAATTCGGTGCATGTGTGTGGTGATGGGTTGTAATTAGTATTTTGGTGGTGAACATGATGTGGTCCATGCAGAAATAGAACTACAATGATGTACACCTGAAATTTTTACAATGTTATAAACCAATGTTACTGCAATAAACAAAAAATTAAAAAAAAAAACAAATAATCATAAAAATAAAAAAAAATAAAATAAAATAAAATAATAAAACTAAAAATGATTAACAATACTGGAAGTCATTAAACAGATCAAAAGCAAAAAGGAAATTTAGAAGTCTAATATTAAACAACTCAGGTAAAAAGGGAAATAATACTGAATTACGTGTATGTGTGGTATATATCCAGGCAATGATCAGAGGAAAATTCATGGCACTAAGCACTTTTTTTAGTAAAAATGAGGGCATTAAAATAAACTCAATAAAATTTATATAAATTTTAAATTAAAATTTCAATTTTTAATAAATGTAATATAATTTTGAGCTCAAAAATAAGAAAAGGAATAAGTAAATCAAAAGAAAGCAAAATGGATGAAATCATATAGATAAAAGCCAAAACTAATGAAGTAGAGAATAGAAAAATAGTAGACGTAATTAATACATTAAAATCCTATTTTGGGTTTTGTTTTGTTTTAAGGTAACCACCTAGATAAAATACCACATAATTTGAGCAAGAAAAAAATGAGAAAGCACAAATACAAAAATGAGAAATGTCAAAGGGGAAATGACCATTGAAAGAGAAAATATTTTTAAAAATCATGAGAGGGCCAGCCCCGGTGGCCTAGTGGTTAAGTTCAGCGCGCTCCGCTTTGGCTGCCCGGGGTTCAGTTCCCCAGCATGGACCTATACCACTCGTCTGTTGGTGGCCATGCTGTGGCGTGGCTCACATAAAGAGACAACAAGATGAAGATTGGCAACAGATGTTAGATCAGGGCAAATCTTCCTCAGCTAAAAAACAAAGAAACAAAAAAAACAAAAAACATGAAAGACAACTTCACAGCACACTGCAAACAACTTTGAATGAATGATTAAATAGAAATCACCATTTGGCAAACACCACAATAATAATTGTTTCAGGCAAGAGTTATCAATGGACACTGAACTTCATGGGTTAAGTAGGATGAAAAATAGTCTCAAATATTTCCCCAATACATCTTTATTAATTGCAAAGGGGATAATGTACCTTTATAGGGGAGAAACTTGGATCATACCCCTTATACAAAGTGGTCAAAATTAACACCTGAAATAAAATAAATCATCATGTTGATATGATAAATGGAGAAAGGTAAAGCATCACTTTTGCTGTATCCTTGTCAAAAGTACATAACCTGAATTTAGTCATGATGAAACATCAGACAAGACTAATGATGGACATTCTACAAAATACCAGCCAGAACTTATAAAACTAAGATGGTCATGCAAGACAAAGAATAAGGAAGTATCCTAAATTAAAAGGAAACATATAACTAAATGCAATGTTACCCTGGATTAGATTCCGATCTAGAAAAAGAACATTAGAAGGACAAATGATGAAATTCAAATAAAGTCTGTAGAACTAGTTTATAGAATTCTATCATTGTTAATTTCCAGGTTTTGATAACTGAACTGGTGATTATGGAAGATATTAACATTTGACTAATCTGGGTGGCAGATATATGGAGATCCTTTGTAATATTTTTTGCAAATTCGTTGTGTCTGATTTTATTTCAAAACAAAAAGTTAAAAAGTAAAAACATAATGAGTCAAATGGCCGGCCACATGGCCTAGTGGTTAAGTTTCGGCATGCTCTGCTTTGGCAGCCTGGGTGCGGTTCCTGAGCGGGGACCTACACCACTCGCCAGTGGCCATGCTGTAGTGGTGACCTACATACAAAATAGAAGAAGATTGGTACAGGTGTTAGCTCAGGACAAATCTTCCTCAGCAAAAAACCAAAAAAACCTTCAATTCTCACCAAAATATCACTTCAGGGTTTTTTTGGTAATTTATGGGAAAAGAATGGGCAATTTGAGGGCATGAGAAAAAGTTTTAATTACTCACTTGCCTATAAAAGAAACACCAAAAAGATGAGAAGGAATATTTTCTTTGGGGCAGCTGTATCCCATGAATCTTTATTTAAACCAGTCATTGTGAATTTAAGAAAACTATCCAGTTCTAAAACAGCAAACAAATTGAACTACCAATTTAAGTAGCAAAGCATCTTAAATCTATACTTTAAATCTATATTTTAAAAAGACAACCTAACAATTGGGAGAAGATATTTGCAAACCATACATCTGATAAGGGCTTAATCTCCAAAATATATAAAGAACTCATGCATCTCAACGACAAAAAAACTACCAACCCAATTAAAAAATGGGCAAAAGACCTGAACAGACATTTCTCCAAAGAAGATATACAGATGGCCAACAGACACATGAAAAGATGTTCAAAATCACTAACTATCAGGGAAATGCAAATCAAAACTACAATGAGATATCACCTCACGCCCGTCAGAATGGCTATAATTAACAAGACAGGAAACAACATGTGTTGGAGAGGATGTGGAGAGAAGGGAACTCTCGTACACTGCTGGTGGGAGTGCAAACTCGTGCAGCCACTATGGAAAACAGTATGGAGATTCCTCAAAAAAGCAAGGATAGAACTACCATATGATCCAGCTATTCCACTGTTGGGTATTTATCCAAAGAACTTGAAAACACCAATTTGCAAAGGTACATGCACCCCTGTGTTCATTGCAGCCTTATTCACGATAGCCAAGACTTGGAAGCAACCTAAGTGCCCATTAAGGGACGAATGGATAAAGAAGCTGTGGTATATATACACAATGGAATACTACTCAGCCATAAGAAACGACGAAACCCAGCCATTTGTGACAACATGGATGGACATTGAGGGTATAATGCAAAGTGAAATAAGTCAGAGGGAGAAGGCCAAATACCGTATGATTTCCTTCATTAAGTAGTAGATAATAACAACAATAAACAAACACATAGGCACAGAGATTGGATTGGTGGTTACCAGAGGGGAAGGGGGGAGGGAGGAGGGTGAAAGGGATAATTCGGTACATGTGTGTGGTGATGGGTTGTAATTAGTATTTTGGTGGTGAACATGATGTAGTCCATGCAGAAATAGAAGTACAATGATGTACACCTGAAATTTTTGCAATGTTATAAACCAATGTTACTGCAATAAACAAAAAATTAAAAAATAAATAAATAAATAAATAAATGTAGTTAAGTTAAAAAGTCAACTAGTTGCAGCAGGGAGGGCGAAAGGGTAAAGGGGCACATATGTATGGTGATGGATAAAAACTAGACTATTTGGGGTAAGCACAATGCAGTCTATACAGAGACTGATATATAATAGTGTACACCTGAAATTGCACAATGTTATAAACCAATGTGACCTCAATAAAATAATTTTTTTTTAAAAAGTCAAAAAAAAAAAGTGTTAATAAAGGGCTATCTCTAGTGGATAAATTACTGTATGTCATATTTAAACCAGTTAATTATACTAGAAAACAACAGCGTTTGTCTCATCTATACTGACAACCCACCTGGAGGTAATTGAGTTTAGCTTCCACTGTTTCGCTTAAGATTTAGAGGATTTTAAAACTGTGTGTTATAGTATGATATTAAAGTTGATGCAATGCAATTCCATACACATAAAATTCAGTCAGAGGCTTTAAAAGTAAATCACTTGAGATAAAATGAAGATGATTTTTAAATAAATCTTGTTTAAGAACTATGAACTTATAGTAAAATCCAAGGTGCACAAGGCAAAATGTGAGCATATAAAGTTTGTCTATAAGGCCAAGCTCAAAATAGGCAGGATGTAAATCAATATTTATTGTGGAATTAAAAGATATCCCCTATGCGTGGTAAACAGCCTTTGTAAAAGAACACGATGACGGCCCACAAAATATAGTAAACACATCAGTAATACTAAACACACAACCAGAACATCATCTACCTGCATGTTTAAAAAGACAACAGCAACTCATTATCATCATGAGATAATTATCATCAGGATTGAGGCTGAACAACATCTGTCAAGGGGCAATCAAAACACATCTTATGTCAATCAAAACACTTGACCATGGAGAATAGTATTCACATGTTTCTTAGTAAATATAAGACAACTTCAACCCAGAACTTCAGGAAAATTACCATTTCAATCAACTATCTATTAGAAAAATTGAAATAAACTCATGCTAATAATCCCATGGAAACTTTAGTCAAATTATATATTTTATATGTTTCCAGAAAGACAGGATTATAATGGGATGTATTTTTAAAAATTCCTTTCTATCCAAGGATAATTTTTTCTAAATATATGAGGAAAGAAAACAACAATATTTATAAGCATATAATACTGGGAAAGAACAGCAGTAACATGGGTCATTTTTTAAAATTAATTTTTTATATGGTAAAGCTGAAGTAAATTCCCCAGAGTTCTTTAGCATCTTGTGATGTTAGCAGAGTGAACATATCTATATTTCCTGAGTTGCTTGTTGTCCCAGCATAGTTATTAAAAATCTTCCCTTTTGTTCTTGAAATGTTTCAGCTTAGAAAATAAGTTAGTTATATGATCTCCATACTATAAGCAACATAAAGGGGCATACTGTTAAAGAATTGCCAACTAATTGGCAGGTGTTGTGTTACCATTCTCATTAGTCTACCTGTGTGTTTAAGGCAAGCGCAATACGTTTTACCTTATGTCATCTAAGGAAAAGAAACCCATTTATTGGAGAAATAAAAAGATGACTCCTATATTCCATTGAGAACCTTGTTACTTACATTACAGTCAACCAACCAGCGGTATTGGCATCACCTGGTAGCTTGTCGGAAACGCAGAAGATGAAGCCATCTTAGACTTGCTGATCCTGCGTTTTTAACAGGGTTCAAAGTGATTCATATGCACATTTTAATTTGGGAGGCACTGGTTTACAGAGCCACTAGGCAGAAAACTGCCTGAATCCAAGCTTACTTCCCCTCTGGATGCATATGAACTACCGACAACACCAAGTTAATGGCTCCGTTTGGATCATGGTATTACCACCCAATGTGGGGCCTTCTGCTTGCCTCAAGACATGCCAATAGTCAAGAGGCAAGGTGGTAGGGGACAAAGGAATTTTTATTACAGCTTGCTAGCAAGAGGGAAGATGTCCGACTCATGTCCAAAAGAACCATCTTAAGGGGGCACGAAATCTTACAGCAGTTATATAGGCCATTGGGTTATTGGGGAGGGGGTTAGGAATGTTGACCTTCTGGTGTTACAAACTGGGAGTGCCACATCAGATCTTTCAGTTTTCACTGATGATGGCTATCAGCATAGATTCTCTGTTCGGAGGTCATCACATTCCTAAGGAACTCAAAAAAGCAAAGTTATCATCTCATCACAGCTGGGAGGTACATGCACAAGCAGGGGTCGTAAAATCTACAGAGCAGTTAGATCTCCTGGAGGGTGCATATCCAGCTGGGTTAGTTTGTCAGAGGTCGTTCAAAGTTACAATAGAGTTTTTCTTTTCTACAATATGGCTTCCCTCATTGTCAACCTTGTCTTGAGCTGGTATCAATGGCTGGGCAGTGTTGGTACCCATCATTTCCAACTCAAAGATAATTCATGGAGAAGGTTTATTTTCCAGATGAATTCTTAATGAGGTGGACATAGAACATACAATTGCCTGCAATAACCATAGTGCCTCTTCCAGCTCCTTTGATCAGTTGTCATCACCCTCAAAGCAATTACATAAGAAACCAGGATGAGGAAGAGTGTTAGGGTGGATCTCATTGGCTTCTTTCCCCCAAGACCCACGCATGAGTGGGAGCACTCTAACTTATGCTGGATCAGAGTCTTTCTTATTTAGGAAAACATAATTTATGAGCCAGATTATCCTTTTGGGTGGATAGGATTAACTTCAAAACATGTTTTACTTTTGTTCATGATACATTTTGAGCTAGAGCCACTATTTAAGTTGCCATTGGAATCTATTTCCATCCTCTTCCCCCAGGATGGGTCAGGAAGGGGTTGTAGGGGTCAAGTTCAGTAGATGAGACGTGAAAATTGTTATCTGCTAAGGAAGATTTGCATCAAAAGCCTTAAACTGGATTCATTCTTTTCTTTCTAATTCTCTAAAATAGGTAATCATAGTAAGAGATTTAAGAAATGCTCTTAACAACAGTAAATTTGCAAGCTGCTATTGTTGGAAGCTACTTTTCTGATCTTTCCTTTTTTCAGGCTTCAAATATGGAGTAGTTCTCTATCAAAGAGGCTTTAAAATGCCTCTCGTGATCACCACATGCAGAGAAATCATTCAAAAGGGTGACAAGTCTAAATGAAGCAATTAATAGTCAGAGAAGACAAAAAACATTCTTGGATCAAATGGACATAGAAAAGCAGATAATAGAGAATGTAGACCTAGCATTTGCAGAAACCTTAGAAAGAAGCAATACTTTTTTTTTTTTTTTTTGCTAAAAACTCATCACAATACCTTAAGAAAAGGTATAAGCAAAGATCTAATATAGGTTGAGTTCCTGCAAAGATGATCTTTTTCCAGTGGGTAAGAGTTATTACAGTTCCTTAATAAAGAGGACCTAAGCACTATCATTTAAGTTGTATATATGTGTAAAATTGTATAGTTCTGGTAATCTTTTTGAATCTAGGTGTGATAGTCATCAAGTCTTGCATTAGAGTTGCTAAGTGTTTCTGTATTTAAATATATGATCATCCTTATCTGATTACCATCAAGTTTCAGGTGTTCAGAAGGAAAAGAAACCTGTAAGTAACTTGCCTTAGAGAGTTCAGACTGAATAAAGCTTATTTCCTTCTAAGGGCTCCGTATATTACATTAAATTATTGGACGCATTTTTTGTGCAAATTAGAAAATTCTGCCAATATCAGAATCAATACTGCCAATATCAGAATCAATATTATAGTATATTATTTCCCAATTAAAACACTTTTATTTGTTCTCTTTTGTCAGTTTGTTAAAAGGAAGGTGAAGATGATAAAATGTGTGTAAGAAAAGGAAGAGGAAGACATGAATGATGTGAGGATATTGGGAATGAGAAAAGCGATATTTAATATTTAAAATAGTATAAATATCGAATATCGTAACTGTAATAGATCTAAATAATGGGCTAAGACACTGATTTGTTTCCATCTACAGACATCATCCTAAAAGTCAGATACGAATGTTTCCCATCTCATCACTTTGGTTCTTTTAAAGGAAGTGATGATTTCTGTAGTAGAATTCTGTGCTTTAAGAACCAGCCATGCGTTGAAGTAGTGTAAGTTTCCTCTGGTAGACTAAGAGGGATTACATTTCTATTAAAAAAAAAAGAAAAGAAAAGCAGGACAACTGAATTCTTGGTCAACTTGTACTCTAATGTAGGTTACTGACAATTTTGTTAGTGGTGTGAGCCATAAATAACAAGCCTGGAAGTGAGAGTCAGGGCCTAAGGTCTAAGAATTCCCCTTATTTTGTTGTACTGCTTTGGTCTTTCTCTTTCCCTTTATAGCATCAGAGGTCCCTGTCCCACTTCTGTTCCCTTTCATGTGTCTTTTACTCACAATCATTTTTCCCCTATATGCCTCTTACTACTCCTATATCTTCTCACGGTCATTACCTCTGTCTCCTCTTATACCTTACGTTTGGTGCCAGTCTCATGCTGGCACCTGTCCTCCAGTCGCATCTCATACTCCACTTTTAGTCAAAAATAATGTTTTACAATCCCAATAAGGAAATGTATACATATAAACGCAAAGAATCAATAGATTCTACCCTCCTCAAAGCTTAACCCATTCCTTGATTTCTAAAATGTGGACTGAACTCTATGGAGAACTAACTACATATATGGTATAATAAGAAAAGATCACAGCCAACAGAGATAAAGACTTCAATATCAATTGATGAAAGTGCATTAAATTTCTCCTTTTAAGGAGATATAATGATTTTATGAAGCTATCAAATGGCATTTAGTAAGTTAGCTTTTTCTAAGTATTACATTATATCCCTGCATAGCTAGAATGTTAGTAACCTTAAAAATGAAATTAAACACTGCTTTTGCATCTTTCTTAAAAAAATATTTAAAATTATTTTTTTGAATTTCTTTTACTATCTTCTAATGTGTATTACTGCATGTCAAACTTGCTGTTTAGTGATTCAAAGGCTCTCCCCACTTTTAAAATCCCTTCTTTCCAAAGGTATAATCAAGTTTATCAATATATTAGTATATTCTTTTTAAAGTACAATATCTTCGAGAATTTAATATGATAAAATAAATGTTTTTTTATTTATTTTTAAACTGACATTTAAAATCGCAAGTGTCAGTTTGCGATTTTATAAAAATTAAAAGATACAAACTCATTAATTTTAACACAATTTTTAATTTAAATCCTTTGTGTAATTTACTATTAGACTAGATATGGTATTTATGAATTATAAATATAGTCTTTTCACATTCACATTTTATTTTTCAAGCATATTTTGAATTAGGGTCATATAATATTCACCTGTCTCCTTAATTGTACTGGAGAAAACAGATTCAGTAATCAATTTCCCTATCCTTGAGGAGTTCATTTTGCAGAGGATGGATGACATAATATACAGCATGAGTGCTATACAATTTTAAACCATAGTTCTGTCCCACACAAAGGAACACAGAAGTTACCTATAAAAAACAATCATGGAAGACTTCTTGGAGGATGCAATGTTTGTCCTGGGTCTTGTTAGATGGGCACAAATATTGAGGGTGTTGAGAGCCAGAGGGTATTCTAGGCAGAAGGAAAAAGCATGATCAAATGTATAGAAGTATGAAATGATACTATATTTTGAAGGGAAAAGCAGGAGTTTTTCTAAGTATGTTTTTTGAAAGATGCGTTTGGATTTTGTCTGAGGATGTGACTAACGAAAACTGAGTTGATGATAAAGATAGTAATCATAGTTGAGAATATAGGAAGAATGGCAAGTGAATAAAGTACTTTTTGGAGAACTTGGCTACCTCAGACATCTCGATTTAATCAACAGGTGTCAAGGGGGAGCTTTCAGAGTAAGGCTGCCCTTCGCTCGAGAGTGATCAAGAGAAAGGTCCAAGCACGAGAACTAAGATGATATTCCCCCACTTCCTCACCTTCATCAGCAGGATCCAAAGGGAGCCCCAGACACCCATCCATCCTACCACTCAACCACACATAGCCATCCTCATCTGCCTTGAGTCAACTAGGACTAAATTCATTATGCCCTTCATCTCTCTTTTTATGTCAGTCATAAAAGAACACTTGACACCCAGGTCACTCCTTAACTTCTGAATTCTTTAAGATTCTGGACATTGCCTATGTGGTTCCTTTCCATTCTGACCCCAACTGCTGAAATTATCTACTATGCTACAGAGAATTCATGTTCCATCATCAGCAAAATATCTTTTTTTCCAAATCTGTCCTGAGGGTTTCTTTCACTTGCTTACTCTAATAGGAATGTGGTTCTCCTCTAAAGACATTGCTTCCCCTGCTGTCTGCTCAACTACTATTTTTTTTCTCCTACAGCCCTCATACTATTCTCACTTCCATACCAACTCTTTTCTTTCCCCATAAAGCACCTCTTCCAGCTTTGAATTTCATTGCATCCATCAGAGTTTATCATCCACCACCATTTTTGCAGTTATCTACCAATTCTTATTATCTTGGCAATTTTAGCTACTGGCTCATTGTTACTCCCTCCAAAATTCTTTGAGATTTCAACATCCTCTAGATGATTTTTCTAATAGCCTGGTTCTTAGTCCAATGGACTCTTTTGCCCCAAAGACCATGTCCCTCACATTATCTCCACCATTCACTCCCATGTCACGATCATTACCAATTACACTTCATAATCTCAATTTCACAAACCTGACTCCACACAACTCACTCACTATAGTATATCAATTTCAGTAACACTTCTATCTCATGAAAACATCCAATCCTCTGATCCTATTACCATTTCACTATCATCCATCCAATTTGCATCCTCTTTCCTACTTACTTAGCTTAAATCCACAACCAATAATTCTAATCAATCATTTGCATTCACCCTCAAATATCCTGGCTTTCTCTTTATTTGTTAATATTTTCTTGGCAACACCTCAAATCTAAGTCCAAATTTCCACCTCATCGCTGTTGTACTTGAATGTTTATAAAGAAAAACACAACCATGCTTCTTCTCCTCACTTTGAATTCATTATCACAATGTGGCAATTTTCTCTTAATGATGGATAACAATCATACTACATTTCCCTAACCCATTTACTTTCACACTCTCTTAGATATTTATTTCACGTCTTTTTCTGTTCCCTCAAACCTCTAAAACCTCCTCTCTATTCTCATTCTCAAAAAGTAATCTTGCTTTCTATTCCACTGAGAAAATTGAATCAGTCAGAAGAGAATTTCCACAAACTCCCAAATCTATATGTATCTGCTGGTATGTCTATACCCTGGCTTCACATCTTATTTCACCCAAGTATACATAATCTACTCCTCCATTCTCTCTTACAATGATCTTATAGTATCATTCCCTCAGCAAATCTCTCCTATCACTCCTACATCATCAGTTATTCTCATTGTCCTGGACTATATCCACAAACATGCTGTCATTTCTCCCATTTTTGTTTTTTGCTTTTTTCTGTTGAATCAACTTCTCCTGCCTTGTTTCCACTTTGCCAAACAAAAATCAAAACAAAACACAACCTTGAAAATGTGCCTATACTTACTTTCCCTAATTCCTCCTCTTTTATTCTCTCTCAAACCCACTTCAACCAGACTTGTGCTCTTTCCTTCCACCAAAAGTGTTATCATCAGCTCCACCTTTCAGTGTCTGTGTTTGAATGATAAATTATATAGTATTGATCATCAGTTTAGGGCACAGTTAATCACTTCCTTCTCTTTGGTATACCTTCTTTGCATTGCTTCTAGGACACCAAATGCTCTTGGCTTCTATACTACCTCACCTGAAAATTCTTCCCATTGATCCTTGCTAGTCTCTTCATTCTTCATTACCTTTTAAGGTTAGAATAACCAAGGCTTCAAGATCTCACCAAATCACACAACTTTAACCACCATCATTTTATTAACGATGCCCAAACAGCACCAAGCCCTCTCAGTCTTGTATTTATAACTGCCTATGTGGCTCCCTGGTGGATGTTTTAAAGTCATCCCAAACTCAGTGTGCAATCTCCTGAACTCCTCATCTCTTTCCCCCTAACTTTGTTTCACCAGAAGTCTTCTCCAGTCTGGTTCCAGTCTCCAATATATTTTTCCTGAATTAATGCAGTTCTTCCTAAATTATCTCTTTGCTTTTACCTTCACCGTCTAGGGTCTCCTCACAACACTGCAGCCAGAGGTTTTTAAAGCAAAAAACAGGTCATATTACCCCTCTGATCAAAGCGCTGCTGTAATTCCCTTTCTTCTGAGTAAGTGTCAAAGCTCTTATGGTGACTTACAGGACTCTACACTATTCGTCCCTTAATTATTTCATCTGCTAATAGTCCTTATGATGTTCTTCGATATTCTTGTGTGCATTAGCCTTCTTGCTGTTCTTAGAACATACCAGACCTTCTCTCATATTAGACTCTGTGCAATGGCTATTCTCTTTACCTGGATACTCTCCCCACAGATATCTGCATGGTCACCTCCCTGATGGGGAGTTTGTTCAAGTATCACATTCTCACTGAGGCCTAACCTTACCATCCCTATTAAAATTGCACCTCCTACTCCTAGCAGTACTCCTATTCCCTTTGTTTTGCACGTTGTTTTCCAAACCATATGTGGCCTTCTAACATGCTACTTATTTATTATATTTATGTTATTAGTTACTTTCTGTCTTTTCTTCCTTAGAATGTAAGCCTCATTAGATCAGGAATTTTTGACTGTTCACTGATATATTCCAAGTACTTATAACAACAACAACAACAAGAAAAACCTTAGCATTTGATAATTGCTCAAAAAACACTATTTGAATGAATGGACAAATTTTAATACAAACATTTAGGACTTTCTATGTAAAACAATATGACAAAAATATTTAAAAGTCAAACTAAGTCTTTTCTATTGAAATACAAATTCTAAACTACTTCTAGATATTTTAGAATGATTTTTGGTAATGTTCTAGCCAAATCAAGAACAGTTTCTACTATCTTATTTTTAAAGCAAAATGACAGAATGTATACAAATATTTGGCTGCAGTATTGAGGTCTAAATAGAAACACTCTAAAAGTAAGTGAATATATTTGGTGAAACTCTAGTCTTTGAATTGTATATATACCATTAAGAAATGTGTCCAAGTTAACCCAAATGTAAAATATATGAATAAATTTGAACATTTGAAAAAATATGGAGGGGCCGGCCTGGTGGCACAAGCGGTTAGGTGCGCGTGCTCTGCTGCGGCGGCCCAGGGTTTGCAGGTTTGGATCCCGGGCACGCACCAACGCACCACTTGGCAAGTCATGCTGTGGCAGCGTCCCATATAAAGTGGAGGAAGATGGGCATGGATGCTAGCCCAGGGCCAGTCTTCCTCAGCAAAAAGAGGAGGATTGGCAGATGTTAGCTCAGGGCCGATCTTCCTCACAAAAAAAAAAAAAGAAAGAAAGAAATACTGCAAGTGAAAGGAGGGCCCCACCCCTCCATCAATTACTTCTCTAAAAGTAAAACCACTGCCAGGAGTCTAAGGAAGACAGAGAGGAGTGGGTGTGCCTAACACCTCCAGTCTGAGCTGGAAAAATAGAGGCAATAGTGGGAAAAGGACACAAATGAGAAACTGTAGCTCAAACTGCATCCTTCCCCAATTCTGTGCAAGTTCAATGTTAGCAAGAGAAGCAGAGCTCTGTGAAGAAGCATAACGTAAAGCTTAACAGATAGCTTTGGCCTTTCCTCATCAATAAATCTATATGATGTTATTGTTTTTAAATTGCTGTGTATATGTTATTTTTATATGTTTAGATGACCTTTGTAAAACAATAAACTTGTTTCTAACTACTGGATATAGTTTTAACTAAATAAGTTTATAGGAAAACAATTTTAAGATGTATAAGCTAGTGTTTCGATTGCTACTTAGTATATGTAACTTATATCCTCCTATTATTCTGGTTAAAATAAGTTTTACTCTAAGCAATTACTTCTTAACATCATATTATTTTTATATAATATGTTAAATTAAATACATATTTAAAATAAATAAAAGCAGGCCAGCCCTGGTTGCCTAGTGGTTAAGTTCAGTACACTCCACTTCAGTGGCCTGGGTTTGGTTCCTGGGTTCTCGTCAGTGGCCATGCTGTGGCGGTGGCTCACACACAAAATAGAGGAAGATTGGCCACCGATGTTAGCTCAGGGCGAACCTTCCTTAGCAAAAAAGAGGAAGATTAGGGCCGGCCTGGTGGTGTAGTGGTTAAGTTTGTCTGCTCCGCTTTGGCAGCCCGGGGTTTGCAGGTTGGGATCAGGTGTGGACCTACGCACCAATTAACAAGCCATGCTGTGGCAGGTGCCCTACACATAAAGTAGAGGAAGATGAGCATGGGTGTTAGTCCAGGGCCAATCTTCCTCAGCAAAAAGAGGAGGATTGGCAACAGATGTTAGCTCAGGGCTAATCTTCTTCACAATAAAAAAAAAAGAAGAGGAAGATTGGCCACAGTTGTTAGCTCAGGGCGAATTTTCCTCAGCAAAAAATAAAAATAAACAAAAAATAAAAGATAGCTAGATTATTAGTTTACATTTTGAGCACAATTATTCTTTAATAACCATGGTAAAGATCAATATACTTCCATTCAATATGTTTATTAACCACTTATTATTTGCAGGGCATTATTTTGGGTATTGTTTGGAATATGAAAGCCACAGAGCATACAGCATTGAACTCACTTTTGTAGAGGAAATGAAATACACATAAATATTTATTAAAATAAACAGGTTATCTACACTATGAGCCAAAGAAGAGATACTACTATGGACATCATCAGGAGAAGGGCAGTGCTTCCAGCTAAGGAAACCAGAGGGGAGGATTCATATATGTTACTTACCCTATGGTATTCCAGAGACATGTTAAGCATGCATTTTCTTATTTTACATAAAAACATTTTGTAAGAAAAGATAGATGTTAGACCTATTTTATTCATAAGATTTTTTTAAAAAATCAGTTTTTAGTCCTAATCTTCTTAGCTAATAAATGGGGTATGTTGAACTCCAAAAAAGTTTTCTCATTTCAAACGCCATGTTCTTTCACCTATTACCGTTTATGGAGAAGTTATTATTTAAATTGATTTTGAAAGAAGAGTGAAAATTTAACATGGAAAATGGAAAGAAAAGAGGGAATTTCTGCTTCAGGAAGGGCATGAGCAGGTCTGAAGTCAGGAAGTTTTAGGAATGGTGGGAGTAATAACGGGTGTTTTTCTCTAGCTGGACATAAGATATATGAAGAGAAGTAGAGTGATGGATCTTTGAGAAATTAATTTGTGCCCAGATCATAAATATCTCTGAATGCTGGGATGAAGACTATACTTATTCCGGAGGTAACTGGAAGTTCTTGCAAGTTTTTGAGTAGATAAAAAGAAATATGTGGAACTGTACTACAGAGTACAGGAGAAAAAATAGAAGTGGGTACATTGACTGTGTCCAAAATCTTTGCTAAGTTCTCTAATCAGTCCTGATTAGTTACCTATATATTCATCTAGATTTCTATCAAAATTACTATACCACGTGAAAATAATGACAACTTGATTCATTTCTCAATATTTTAATATTTAATAAGTCCATTTATATAATTAAACCTAACTTGGCCATGATATATTATTATTGTTCAATAAATTGTTACGTTTGGTAGCTAATGTTTTGATTAGGATTTTTGCGTCTGTGTTTATGATTGAGCCTTATCTATGGTGCTTTTACTTCCATATTTTTGACTGATTTTGATATCAATGCTATACTAGTCTCATACAATAAGCTAAGGATTGTTCACTTTTGTCTTTACTTTGGACAATGTGTGTGATATCACAATTTATTTATTCTTTAAGTGTTTTGAGAACTCATTGGTAATATCATTTGTGGGTTTTTCAATAGTGGGAAGATTTTTAATTCAATTCAACTACTCTAATTCAATTCAGGTTTCATATTTCTTCTTCAGATAATTTTGGTAATGGAATTGTCCATTTCCTCTAAGTTTCAATATGCATTGACATCAGGTCGATAATATCTTCTTATCATGTTCATCTCTGCTCTATCTGGCATTATGTCCTTTTTTCATTCCCAATGGAGTTTATTTATACTATCACTTATTTTCCCTTGATGAACCCTGCCAGAGGTTGATCCAGTTTATTTTACACTTAAGAATAAACTTTGGTTACTATGATTCTAATTATTATATGTTAGTTTCATAATTTATTATTTTCTGTACTTTTATTTTTCCTTCCTTTTACTTTCCTAGTTTTTCTTCATTAATCTTCAGCTTTTTTCTTTTCATTTTAAACCTATACATTTCCTTTTAGCATTACCTGCATCCCACAAACATTAATATGGAGTGCTTTTATTTGTCAGCTCCAATTATGTTCTAATTTCCATTATGATTTTAAATTCAATAGGAAATTATTTCCCGGTGCATTTTATTTTTTAAATTGGGTGAGATATTTTTTTGACTCTCTTTTATTATTTAATCAGCCTAATTATATTGTTGCCGGTAAACATTGTCTGAAGGATATCAGTCTTGAAATTTGGTAAGATTTACTTAATGTTACAAAATCCATCTTGAAGAAGCTCTCAGATTGCTTGAAAGGAAGGAGCATTCTTAAATTATTGCAGGCAATATTTTATATATGTCCTATCAATCAATTTTATATTTCATGAATTCTATTCTTACATTTATTACTTCCTTCCTTCTGCGTACATAATGTGTAATTTGCTCCTTATTTTCTAGGTTCTTAAGGAGGAAGTTCAGATCATTGATTCCAGACCTTTGTTCTTTTCTAATACAGGCATTTAGTGCTCTAAACTTCTCTCTAATAAATATTTTAGCTACGTTGCATAAATTTTTATTTGTTGTACTTGTATTTTTATTCTGTTCAAAACATTTTCTAATTTTTCTTTTAATGTTTTCTTTGACATATAAGTTATTTAGAAGTATGCTTTCTGGTTTATTAATATTTGGAGATTTTTTTAAAGTTATATTTATCTTATCAACTTTTATTTCAATTACTTTGGTCCCAGAAAAGATTCTTTGTATGATTTGAATCCTTAAAACTTGTTTTATGGCAAAGTTATGGTCTATCTTGTTATGTGTTCTATGTTCACTTTAAAAAGATGCATTCTGCTGTTTTGGAGTGGATTGTTCCATAAATGTCAATTAGGTCAAGTTTGATAATTGGTCAAGTCTTATATATCATCACTGATTTCTAAATAGTTGTTCTTTAAACTATTGAGAGCAAGGTGTTGAAATCTCAGATTATAATCGTGGGTTTGCCTATTTTTCCTTATAGCTCCTTAACATTTGCTTCATTTATTTTGAGACTGTTATAAATTACATACACTTTTAGGATTGTTATGTCCTCTTGATGAATTGATCCCTGTATTAGCTGTCTATTCCTGCATAACAAATGATTCCAGAATTTAGCAGCTTAAAAAACAAAAATTGATTATCTCATAAGTATGTGAGTCAGAAATCTGGGCATCTCTTAGTTGAGTGCCTCTGTCTCAAGATCTCTTATGAATTTTCAGTCAAATCTTAATACAACTATGGCAGTAGTCTGATGTGAAAGCTTGACTGTGGTGGGAGATCCATTTCAAAGCTTGCTCACATGGTTATTAGCAGGCACGGGCTCCATGCTAGATGAGCCTACCCACAGGAATGCCTCATGACATAGCTTCTGGTTTCTCCTTGCATGAGTGAGCAAGAATCTGGAATGTAAACAACTGTCTTTTTAAATCCTCATCACAGAAGCCACATTATGTCACTCTGCCATGTTCTACTTTATAGAAGCAAGTCAGTAAATCCAGCCCACACTCAGGGGGAGGTCATTACACAAAGGCATGAATACCAGGTGATGAGATGATTGGAGGCCATCTTAGTGGCTGCCAAGCTTGGTCTTTAACTTGAACACAGCATAAGTAAATGCCCTCAGGGAAGAAAATAGCCAGCAATCATCAGCTTATCTCAGAAGATCTCTTTCCTCTCTACAATTTTAATTCATCTACACTTTGTGACTTCTCCAGACTTCTGATGTCTTCAAAATATTGTTTATGTAATGCATCTGTGTTTTCTAGCTGTTGCACTGAGAGAAATATCTGCTATTACCTGCTGCATGCTACCTGGAAGTGAAATGTTTAGTCTTAATTAATATATTCTTCATTTCTAAAGGCTCAATTTGGTTCCTTTTCAAAACTCTTTGTTAATTTTTATAGTATCTTTTTCCTTAATTATATTTTCAATTTCCTCATATTTCTGAAAATATATTATATTCTGAAAATCTATTGATAATATCTTCTAAAAGTGTTGGGGGAAATATATATCTCACACTTCACTTTACCTGCAAAGAAATTCATAATCCTCAGAGATTAAATATTAAATGAAAGCAGGAATCCATAAAGGTATCTAAACTCTAAAGTTGGCTTTTTCTTAAAAACAGATCAAAATTTGTTTTAATAACTTATATTCTATTGTATCAATTACAAGGAAGTAGAAAATATCTTTAAGAAAAGAGTGTGTGAAAAGTGGATTGAATGCGGGGGAAAATATTTCTTCTAATCCTAAGACAAAATATTCAGAGATACAGTGTCTTTCATACGCCATCTGCTCTTAAGGAGAATATTGTCATCACTCATGGAACAAAATATTTTGGTTTTGTAATGAAGACCCTCTACCTTCTACACTGTAGTCTCTGTCTACCTGTTCCATTCTTCTAGTCAGTGCCTCTGCTGTACCTAATGTCGTAATGTCAATGTTTATATTTTTGCATACTCCATGTTATTCTATATCCCAATTCTTTTGCTTGCTGTTTCTTCAGTCTATTTCCTTCTTCCTATTTCTCAAGGATAATTTATACTATGTATGTGATTGTTTATCGTTTATTCCAACCTCTCTCTAGTACGCCTCCTTGTTGAAGGTAGAAAGTTAAAATGACCTTTTCCTAACTCCCTTGCTTCTCATGTAAGTCTAGTAATCACCTAAGTCTTGAGTTCAGAACTTAATAACTAGGGAGAGCAAGAGAGGCAGAATATAAAACAGTGATTTTGTTACACTACAAAGGCAGATTCGGCTTCCTGATTCAGGCAGCTTCCTGATTATGGAAGAACACTATATTTCTAGAGGAATACCTGTGGTGATAATTTCTCAGATCAGCAGATGGCTTCCTGATGATGGCAGGTATAGCAACTCGATTCACTGTCCAATCCTGTAGTGTGGTTTTGGGAAATTTTTCTGGAAGCTCAGACGACAGTCCATTTCATTAGTACTCCCAATGATTAAATGTCATTTAACGGTTCGTTACAAATCCCTTTCTCTTTGAACAATCTAGAGATTAGTACATTCTTTGAATAATAACGCGAATTGGCAGACCCACGCTTTAAAGTTTGGCTCAGGTAATATCTCATTTCATTCAATATTTTGACAAATTATATAATTACCTTTTATGTAAGTCCTCCACAGAAAGCCACGCTGTGTTAACACAGGGCATTCATTTCTGTCATTGTACTTATACATTGTATTGACATTGTATCTTTTTAAATCTGTTTCCCTCATTTGACTCTAAACTTGAAAGTATACTCCATTTCAGATTCATATCAGGAAAACTGTTTAAATAAGCATAGATTGACTCTCACTGTGGTAAAAGTCCGGGTCCACTGGCGTAGGCTTCACCTGCTCTCTTCATCCCTTATATTTTGTTAATGGACTATCAAACACTAACTCTATCCCTTCTTCCATCTCATTCCTCAAATTTATTTTTTTCTTTAACTACATATTCAAACTTATAGGACAAGGCCATTTGAAATAACTATTTTATACTGTAAATTGCCTGCCTACATTTATAGTAAATTCCTTCCCTAATATTTAAAAGTCATTGTGTTGACAGAAAATCCACTAACTGAAATTATCATATTAAGTATCAGATATGTTGATGAATTATCTGATTTAATTATCTTATAAATGCTATGTAAGTTTTTATTTACTTTATTCACAAATCCCTTATATTTATATATAACTTAATATATATGCTATATATGTTTATATATGTTATATAAGTTATTAGTAAATTGCATTATTCACATTTTACAGATGAGGAAATTGAAGTTTCTGGAGCTTGAATAATTGTAATCCAATACCCAGTAAGAGCTGAGGAGAGAATTTAAAACTGACTAACTCCAAAATCAGCATTCTCAACAGCTATCAAAACTTCTTATACAGACTTCTGGAATTTCTACAGATGATCTCAGAGACTACCACAGGGGAAGAGGGTGGTTAATCACTCCTCCCTATCCCCTAGTTCAAACAGCTATATTTTTTATCTATTTTATATTTTGGGTCTTGACAAAGACTCTGTCCCTGACCAAACTTTAGTCAGGGTCCTCTGAACCCTGTTCTCAGCCAGGCCTTGACATTTGTACTTTTGTGTTTGTCTTTGCATTGCCCAACTTTAGCAAAAATCCTGCTAAGTTAGGATTTTTTTCCGGTGAGTATTCCCCCACCCTCGATATCTGATCACTCTTAGATATCTGATCAGGTTCCTCATCCCCCACCCTTGGTGTCTGATCGCCCCGGTCCGCCTTCAGCAAGAACACTGTCAAGTCAGTTTACTCAGAATTCCCCCCAGCCCCAATGTTTCCTCTTAGTAATTTTCCATCCACCCACCCCCACCTTGCTTCTTGATTATAAATTCCCACTTGTCCATGCTGTATTCAGAATTGATCCCAGTTCTATACTGAGGTTTCTTTTCCCCTCTTGCAATAGTTCCTTTAGAAAATCTGTTTTTACCACTTTAACTACTGTCAGGCTCTGATTTTCTTTAACAGTCTCCACTTAAGATGCCATAGAAGGAGAGCATTACAGCTAAAACTTCCAATCTATTGATGTTTGTTACATATGCAATATTTCTTAATGTAGAGGATTCCTAAAAATAATTGTCTTGTATATTAGCTGCCTGTAATATTTGTAGCATTTGATTATTGACTCTAAAGTCAGTAATCTTGGATGTTTTTTATAACATAATCATAAATAATTGAGATTCAAAAAGTGATGTGTTACCTTAATTTTTTTTCCATGTGGAAAATGCTTGTAAGATACTCATATAGAGAAAAGGGGCCGGCAACCAGGTGTGAGAAGCATACCATTTGCAAATTGAGCTTAGCCATTGGGGTTATTAACATAACAGATCTCAGAGCTTTGAACATCTGCTTGCTAAATGGTAGCCTTTATTGCTGATTCCCTTGGAAAATGCCTTTACAAGTGACTGCTACTTTTATGACTTTGCTGTTATGTGGTAAACACATTACTAAGAATTATATAAGCCATTAAGAGCCATAACATATTACTGAATTACTCTTGAGCATTTTGCCTTAAGTTGAGGATGATTTGCTTAGTATTTTATATTACACTTTGCTCTTAAGATCATTGCATATAAACATTTATGAACTACATAAATTGAGGAATCATAACTTATACATAGGCCTTTTACTTAAGATTATAGTTAATTTCATGTAGTTCTATATTAGCCCACCAAGTCAACATCAGACTCATTATCTATTGATGAATTCTTTGTAGTATGTGTATCCTTAGTCAGTGATGAACATTCTATAATGGAAAATTTGAGGCAGGAGTATAAGCTGTACATTTTGTCAGATTTTATTCAGGGACCTAACTCTCAGACTTATTTGTATGTGCTTATAGGAGTATCATAAACTGGTAAATTGGTCAAGCTCTACAAGATGCTGAAGAGATTCCAAAATGGAGACTACCACTCAAGAGAACAAAAAAACACATGTACCATTGAGAAATTATTTAATTGTTTACTGCTGTCAACCAATCTATACCAAGTAAGCAAATAATTCCTCAGTGTTTTTCACACTGGAGATTGTCAATGGCTCTAAAATATTTCTGTTACTAGTTGCATTTCTGTCTACCCTAACACAGCTTAAGTCATTTCATCATGCTCTGAACTGGCACAGCGACAAGTTAAAAAATCAGATTCCTTTGGTTAGGATGATATTCGTTTGGACCTTAGGTTGCAAAATACTAACTCAAGACTGATATGGTAGATCTTTTCATTTAAGGCTAGTTTGAAAGACAAACCGGAGACTCAAAGTATCTTAATATGGTTAATAGATTTCCGATAGTGATGACAGAATTTATGATCCCTACAACTGTGAGACTAGCAAAGATTTAATAGATTAATCTGCTTTCTGGTTTACCATAAGATTTTCAATTCCATTGTGAATTGAATGGAATTTCATTGGTACTACATTGCTTTAGACATTTACCATTTTAGCCACCACACATATGTTATCTCATTTAATATACTGGATGGTATCTATTTATATCTTTATTTTGCAGATGAAGAAAATGTGTCTCATGAATTGAGATATTTATCTCATAGACCCCAAACAACAAAAACAAGCAAACTCCAATGGGTTTCCTGAAACTTGGAGTTAGGTTTACCCTATTTTGTGTCACAGAAGATCAGAGATATCTCCTTGTTTCTCTATTCCTCCTGAATTTTCATGACAAATGAAAGCACAGTATGATGGTTAGACTGAAGGCTCTAGAATCAGACCATGTGGGTTCCAATCCTTGCCTTTCTATGTACTAGAAGTGTGACTTTAATACAGTGATGTAACTATTCCATGCCTAAATTTCTTTATCTGTGAAATGGAGAAAACAATTCCTATCAAATAATGGTAGTTGGGAGGATTCAATGAATTAATAGAGTTCACACAGTAAAGCACTTAGATACATATAAATTAAAATTGTAGGTAACAGAGAACCTGATTGATTTATCTTGCTCAATAAGTAGTTAGAAGTGGACAATGATACTATCAAAGACCCTTTCTCTTTTTAACTTTTTTGCTCCACCATTCTTTGCATGCGACTTTTGTTATTATCATTGCAGGAAGAATATTGCATATCAATATGCATGTCTCCATGTCTGACTTTATTCATAAGAAGAAGAGAGGAAGCGAAGCAGCAAAAGGAAACTCTCTACAGGGACGAAAGTTTATATCTTATCAGCAAGACCAGATTTAAATGTGTAGCCTAGGTGCAGAGAGGCTGGGTGATAAATATTTTAGTTTTATAGCTTCTATGAAAGAGAAAGAAAAATGAGTAGGTGGTATTTAGACTGAATATTTAATAAGTCAATCAACAAAATATGCTACAGGTACACAGTAAGAATGCAAAAAGTGTTAGTAAACAGAGTCAAGTCTTCTCCCTGCCCATCTCCTTGTATTAGATTGCTAAGGTTATTCATCAGCACTTAGTCCAGAGTTCATTTGAATTTTTGATTCAGTTAATTAGCTCAGTCTTTCCTAATTCCAATCCAAATTTTTAGGATAGTAATATGACAGTTCTATGTTGGTCATACATTTATGCCTAAACTGGATATCTTTGGCCAAGTTTGTAGAATATGGTTCTAATGCTGTTGCTAAACCAGCCGTATATGTTGAGACTGCTGTTGGTTGGTGGGGGGGGGGTGGCGGGGAACACCTGTAATGAAGGGTGTATGTTATGTCTCCCACAATACACATAAAATTGATTGTAATTTCTGTTGATAATTTCTAAGATATCAGACAAGTGAAACGTAGTTTAGCATGCCTGATACACAAAAGGTATTAAATAAAAGAGCCATTAGAGTGTTTGTTGATATTATTATTTCTCCAATATAACCATAAACCATTTTCTCAGACTCTAATAGTCAATATATTAATTATATGTGAAAAAGTATATTACTATAAATTTATTGTGCTTATGCAAAAAGTAATTCCTTGAAACATTACCTATAGACTTAATTTGTGTAAAATATTTCATGTTAATTAGATGCCTGCCTAAAAATCTATGTACTCTCAACAATAAAAAATTCATATACCTAAAAGCATATTATTAGTAATTAGTGGTACTGGAGGAATCTGATCACACATTTTAAAATCTAGTCTAATATGTAGAAGGAAATTTCCATTTTATTTCATTAGTTTTATAATCATGAAAGAATGATATCACCCTCATATACAATATATGTCTTCTTAAACAGTTAATTAAACATAATAACTTTGATAATATTTATTGAATATTTCTAATATGTCAGACACCCTTTCCAATGATATCACTAGAAGGACATCTAATAGTGAAAAGAACTTTGAATTGGTTTCTATGATCATAGTGTTGATGGTAATGTTGGTTATTTCAGGCAACAAGGGTTTTTCTGGTAAGAGAAAAAGAGGAACAGAAAGTAGCTGAGGTTATATAATAACGTTGTAGGACTGAATTTGAATGGGAAATACAGATACAAGGGTGTACTTGAACTTATGATGGTTTTATCTTGAAAAAAATACAGATGCCCTAACTCTGTGCACTGAAAAGGGCTAGAACCAAGGACTAGTCAACAGTAATAAGCATCCCTAGTGTTCATATCATGGTATCTAAATATCATTTTCTGCAAAAAGAAACCAGAGATCCTAAAAGAAATATCTGATTCCAGGTCTGGAGTAGGACATGTACAAGATGATCTAGAATGATTTGTCATACAAGAAATCAAGCAAGCTATCAAAGACCACTGAGGATGTTTCAAAAGATTCAATAACTAACTGAAGAGCTTCCCAGTGGCCAAAGAAGGGACAGTTTGCAATTTAAGAATTGAATAGTAAGAGCACAGAGGATATATAGGGCGGTGAAAATACTCTGTAGGATACTATAATGGTGGATACATATTGTTGTACATTTGTGCAAATTCATAGAATGTACAACATCAAGAGTGAACTCTAATGTAAACTGTGGAGTTTGGGTAACAACGATTTGTCAATATAGATTCACCAATTATAACAAATGTATCGGTATGGTGGGAGATGTTGATATTGGGGGTGGCTATGCATGTGTAGGGGCAGAGGATATATGGGAAATATCTGTACCTTCCTCTCAATTTTTCTATGAATCTAAAACTGCTCATGAAAAAGTAAAGTTTAAAAAAAATAGTAATAACTACAATGGAATGAAACAGTTCCAATTTAAATCTATGAGTTGCTAAGCCAAAAGACAACAAAAACCCATTGGTCATTTTGGGAGAATTCTAAGTCAGATGTTGAAAACTATGACCCATAGGTCTAATCTGTCCCAATACCTGATTTTGTAAATAAAGTTTTATTGGAACACAGCACAGTCATTTGTTTACATATTGTTTATGGCTGCATTCTCATTACAACATTACAGTTGAGTAATTGTGACAGAGACTGTATGGCTTGCAAAGCATAAAATATTTACTATCTGGCCCTTTGCAAGAACAGTTTGCTGATCCTTTTTCTAAGTAGTCAAGTCATTATTTTGAAAACTAACAAATAAGGGGAAAGAATTGAGCATTTATCCTGCCTTTCCTTCATGAAGGAATTTATGAAATGTTGATGAGGAGATACTTTCTTTATAGATGTATTCTGGCTTATAAATGAAAATGGAATGATAAAATTAGAACATCATTATTTTTCTACTTCTAGTGAAATAATGGATCAAATGATAGAATGATCATCAGAGGCTAATACTATTGAAAATAAGACAACTAGACTTTATGTGCTTTCTGATAAAATTTAAAGCACCGTCTATGAAGCAGTCTTGCAAAAAAATCAATCCTAAATCTTATCAAAATTCTAGATCTAACTACCAATTTACAAGAAAAACTGTAGAAGGAACATATGAAGTCACACCAAACGGATTCAATTGGCAATATCCAGAATATGGGAAACTCTGTAGGAAAACAACCTAGTTTTAAAAACAACTAAAATGTAAGAAAAAATAATAAGGGAATATTAAATAATTATTATTTAAAAATGTTAGATGGGAAGGTGAAACTGTGGCTAAGTTAAAAGAGAGAAAGAGACATGTTAAAACGTGTGGATAAACAAAAATGATTTTGATGTCAGAAATTTGCTTCAAAATGACTCAGGGAAGGAATGAAGAGGAGAGGGGAATAGATAAGGCAATGTTGATACTTGTTGACACGGGATAATTATATGACAGTTCTTCATACTGTTTTCTCTATGTTTGAAATTTCCCATAATTAAAAGTTTAAAAAAAAGAAGAGAATAGGAAGAAATTAAATCAAACTGGGGACTCTATAGAAAGGAGCTTATTTAAGAATTGTTGATTAACATTTCATGCTTTTATGATGTCTCTGTAGAACACAGAATTTCCCTTTGGACCAAGGGTTAAATCAATAACAAAAGGAAAACTGGCCAACATGCCTGTGAGGGAGTGAGAAAACTTGTTTACAAATGTAACGTAGCCAAGTTATAGTCAGTGTCAGTTCCAAATATCTGTCATTTACCCTACCCATCTGTTTAGTTTTTACATCGAATATTCTTCACATTAGAATAAGGCAGAATTTCTATTCTAAGAAGTGATTGGCATGTGACGATAAAATGACTCAGTGTGGATGACTTTGGGTACCTGATAGAGATATGGGCCTGGATCAATTAGTAATTGCATTTAACTGATACTAACATAGGGCCAACATACCATTTCCTTAAATAATATAAAAATTTATTTTTCTCTCATGAAATTCAGAGGTAGTCAGTCTAAAGATGGTATGACTGTGCCACCATTATTACTAATGTCCAAACTCCTTCATCTTTCTGCTCCAACCAGCAAGCCCACACACTGAACAGGACGAAGGAAATATTTCCCAGCTTATCAGCCCCATGTGCATGAAATTTTCTTGAGATTCCAGGCAATCATCTCTGTTTCCATTGCTGTGGCCACCCTGATCTGCAAAGCAGTTGAAAAAAGGGTAGATTATTAACTCAGAAGATTTCCACTTGCAACAATATAGAAGTTTACTTATTGAAAAAGAGGAGAATAGCTCTTGAATAGGCAACTGGTCTCTGAGCCACAGAACCCCAGGCTACAATCTGATGAGAGATATCCCCATTTTCTTTTAACTACTGCCAGCAAAGACTATCTAAAATAAATACTTAGAGCAGAGAACTTTCTACTTGCATATCTTTTCAAGATCAATATTGATAGAAGCTATGGGAGACAGAGTCAATGTTTTTTGGAAATGTAAGGGTACAGAATCATCTGAAATATTTTAATGACATGAGAATATGGGAAAAATAACTTTTATTCTGAAGAATATAAGTTTGACTTAGCAACTGAGTCTCTCTCAGATGGATTTGACCTCATCACAATACTTTTTCAGGAAAAATCATCCAAGACTTGGAAATTTGTAAAAAACAAGAAGTTACTGGATGTCCTTTCAGTGGAATGCTGTCTGTCTAGTGGACCCTCAAGGAATTAGCTGATCCTCTGGGTCTATACACAGAGATATATGTCTTTGCATGACCAGGCTACTTAACGATTTTGCAGAGATAGAATTCAAGTTGTAACAAACTGGTTACAATTCCAATGTTACCCGTCCCTAGCAAGGCAAATGATTCCTGTTCTTGGCAATGCAAATGAAATTTGTCCAGTAGAAAATATAAACCCCTATACTCAAATTCTCATTGAAACGAATTTTAACATCGATTGATTTCCTCATTAATTAATGAGCTAAATAAAACCTTTGACAGGTTGTCATTTTATATGTGGAAATCAGTTTTCAACAGTTTTAGAGATCCCACTAAGATGCTCAAATGGACTCACTTGATAGATCCAAGTTAAGTGTGTTGCTGGAGAAGTACAACCAGTGGACTGTTTAGACACATCTTATCTTGGTTCCCAGAGTGAATCCCAAATGTCAACAGAACTTTAACTGTAATAGTCCTCTGTTTCTCTAGTATTCCCCCCCCCTAAATTTTGCAAATTAATTACAGAATATTTTTCAGTTATTATTTTCCATGCTGGAGCAATTTCAGTATTTTCCAGTTAAGATACTTCTGTTTTTTTCCAGGGAGCACATTTGAACACTGTAAAGAGTGCTAGCTTGACATTTAAAACTGGTTCCATTTACATAACATTTTCTAGGGACTAGAAACAAACTTCAAAGGAAAAATTTGAATCCTTTTGTTTATCACAATATCCAAAGGAATAACCAAATATATCATTAGCTTATCTCTCTATTTCCTCTTAGGGTATATTATTTTTGTTAGCAATTGGGGGAATTATTTCTTATACCGGGTATGAGAAAATGCTGAGGACAACATTTTACAGAGTTTATTTTCAATTACATGTTCTGGCTTCTTTATGTGTATGGAAGCAAGGTTGGGGATGGCCAAAAAGGAGTTTAATTTTTCTATTTTTGGCTATATGTTGCAGGCTAGTAAAGGTATGATGTGAACCAGCGATTTTAAAAGAAAAACTTAAAAAAAAAACCCTGCAGTGAAATGTTTAACACTAGCCAACTTCTGAATATTTCATTTATACTTACTCAAACATCTTAAACCACATTATCATAAGTAATTCATAGACCTTCTCTAAAATATGAAGGAGTTATAAGGCAACTTTCACATTCGGAGAAAAGTAAAGAAAAATGCATTCTTTTTTGTGTGTGTGAGAGAGATCAGCCCTGAGCTAATATTCACGCCAATCCTCCTCTTTTTGCTGAGGAAGGCTGGCTCTGAGCTAACATCCATGCCGATCTTCCTCCACTCTACGTGTGACACCGCCACAGCATGGCCTGACAAGCGGTGCGTAGGTGTGCACTGGGGATCCGAACCTGGGCCAGCAGCGGCGAAGCGTGCGCACTTAACCACTATGCCCCCGGGGCCGGCCCCAAGAAAATGCATTCTTATAAGTAGTATGCTGTATTTTGCCAACCACTTCTTTACAAACATTAAGCAAGATTACACATAACTCAGGACACTGTAGTCATTATCTGTTTTTGTCTTTTTGAAAAAAAAACCTTTTGTGCCAGAGTTGATAGTTGTCATGATGTCTTTTTTTCCATGTATTTAAGTTATCCATGTTATGTTCCTATGAACATAACATGGATAGCTCTTATTTACCTAGTCTGAGAACAGAGTTAGGGAACATAGGGTGTGCAGGACGTGTTCTGTTTAGCCCTGAAGATGTATTTTCCTACCATTCTCCAACCTCTTTTCTGCCTCAGAGGCTGATCTGTGGACCAAACAAGGGGCTCTCTTGACCTTACACTTCCACTTGGGTTTAGCCAGTGGGATGGCCCAGCAGGAGACTGAAGTTATGGAGTAACATTGGGTATTTATTCCTCTGGCTTCCATCATGCACAGGCAAGCTATGTTCATCAAGTGGGGTTGCTTCCTTTCAATTGGCCCTTTCTGTAGGATTCTGTCTTTCAAAGTATGGTGACCGCTCTCTATTCTTGTCATTTGCACCTGGGGTGGCAGCTGCTCTGCTGTTCCTAGCATCATGGACATGTAATATCCTTTGTGGTTTCCTAATGCCCTGCTTATACCTTTATATGTGGTTCTTTTATCAAATTAGTCTCAAAGTATTTATATTTGAGCATGACATCTGTTTCCTGCAAAACTTGCCAAAGAAACAAATGAAAAGGAATCTCTAGTAACGGCCTCAATATCTACAGATAAGGTTTACTCAGTCCAATTCTAGTCAGTGAGTATTTAGTGAGAGCTTGTGAAGCAACTAAGTTCTTGGAAATGGAGGTGAAGATGTGGAGGTAGAAGGTGGAAAAGCAAAATAGCGTCCGGTACATACTCTCAAGAGAGCACAAATCACACTTTACGTTTTTCCTTTCTAGCTGTATATTTTTTCTACAACTCCCCTTCCATGTTTACTTTAAGATATTTGTCTTCTTTTCTAAGTTACAAGGTCTTTATTGGGCGATAATATGTCTTTTATATATCCAACAAACCATTGGGATGATGTTGATAATGGTACGTATTTGATATATTATAGCTCTAACAGATGTTCCTATCTTGTAAATGTGATGGTTCTGCACCCAAAACCTAAGGCTCACAGGCCACATTACTGTAAAACTGAACCTTTCCTTCCAAATGTGCCTGTGCTCCTCTACTGCCCCTGCCACCTCCAGACTCCCTCACCCTGGGACCAGAGTGTGATTTGAAAATGTTTTTCTCCCTTCTGATTAGCGACTGGCCTCTGCTTCCCTAGAGTAATTCTTCATTTCTATTTGTTTAGAATTTAGACTAGATATTACTAGATTTTGAAGCAAAGTAAGTAAACAAAGAAAAAAATAAATAAAATAACACATACGTATTCAGAAATATTCATATTTCATACCCATTAGGACATGAGTCTCTAATCAAGCTTTTACCTTATTTTGATCAAGAGAAGGAAAAATGAGACATTTTAAAATAAGAATATCTATAAATAAAGGAGATTTTTTTCAGAATAGTTTGCCCCTATCAACAGGTAGAGGAGTGGGATTATAAGTAAGGGGAGCACTAAAAATACTTATTAATAAGTCTAGGAAAAATATATAATCTCTTTATAGATTCTGAGAATATAAACTTTGACATTTAGTCTTCATTTTAAAATACTCTATTTTAAAGGATGATGGAAATTCAATGTGATCAAAACTTTTCTTATTAAGACTAGTGTTGTACTTAATAGTGAAACATTTTTTCTACAGTCAGAAGAGAAAAAACACCTATAACTGCTATTATTTAACTTTGTACTAAGATACTATTGTTACTAATTATCTGAGATACTAAAAATAGCCTACCCAATTTGACAAGGAAAAAAAATAGGAACATGAAAATTAAACATGAGGAGATAATGCTGTTTGCAGATCATATGATTACATATTGAGAAAGAAAAAAGAGAAACAGCTAAAAACCTTCAAAATACATAGTCATTCAGGATATAGTAGAGTATAATATTAACTTACAGAAACCAATTGTAATCAAACATAAAACCTATAGAAAATACAATTGAAAAAGACTCAACAAAGATAAAATTCCTAGGAAAATATAATGAGCAATATGCAGAGCCATATTAAAAACTTTAAAACTATCCTGAAGGCATACAAAAAAATGAAACAAATGGAAATAATAGGAAAAATCAATAATCTCTCATAAATAGGTTAATAACTGTAGGATGATCTCTCTAATATACCATTTATTAGCTACATAAATTAATATCAAATTTATATGGAATTTTTAAAAATTAAAATTCTGGAAAAGAAAAGTGATAAGGGGGACTTTTCCTAACATATTTAACATAACATGTAAACATAAGTTATGAAAACTGTGTAGAGACAGATCAATGCAATAGGACAAAAAATTCAGGCAATGACTCTAATACAAGACTTGAAGAAAATCTGAAGCAGACAGATGTGCTAATCAACAAATGTGTTTTGAAACAGCTGTGTTGAGCTCTGGACAAAAAAACAAAATGCTGTTTTCATATTTTCACAAAGACGAATTCAAAATGTGGTAATGATTTAAATGTAAGAAACCGTAAAGTAGAGACGAAAACATGAGAGATTTCTTTCATAAACTCAGAATGGAAGACCTTTATACATTTGACACAAATATTTAGAAAACATAAAAAAGATTGATAAATGTAATGATGTGAACATCAAGAGCTACTGTATGACAAAAAAAAAACAGTCACAAAACAAAGACCAGCTGAGAAAACATCATGACTAATATTATATTCAATTACTCCTAAATGTATAAAAAAAATCTACAAGGAGGTAAGAAAGCCAGTAGAAAAAATAGGCAAAGGATAAGAGACGAGTCTCAGAAAAGAAAATGTGCCTTTAAGTATAGGAAAAGATGCAAAATCTCATTCATAAGAGAAATACAAATTAAAACTATAGTATTATACCATTTTAATCCACAATAGTGACAAAAACCTGAAAGTTTAATAACCCACAATATTGGGAAAATTGTGTGCAGAGCCAATGGACTGCCCTCCTTCAGAATGTTGACTCATATCGTAGCTATGTGAACGGCTGTTCACTATGTAACTCCAGTTGTGCAACAGGGAGGTCTTGAGGGGTGGCGTGGCCAGAGCTGTGGGACTGACATTCTCATACATTATTGTGGAAGTGTAAAGTGGTACCGCCACTATGGAGGGCAATTTTACAGTTTCCAGAAAAATTTAATATGCATATGTCTTTGTAACAGCAATTCTTCTGGAGTTCCTTGTTCATATACACTAGTGCCTATGCAAAATAGCTTATGTACAAGTTTTTTAATTGTAGCATTATTTCTAATAGCAAAAGATTAATGCTAGTCAACTAACATATGAGATTTCCCTACAATGAGATACCAATCAGTTACAAATAAAGGATCAGAAAGTTCTCTCTGTCTTGATAGAAAAAATATCCCAATATATCATTAAGACAAAAAAAGCAGAAAAATGAATGTGCTATGCTACCATTTGTGTAAAAAGGAGGAGAAAAATAGAATATATATCATGTATATGTAATATATATATCTTTAGTGCTGTTGATTCTGACTCCTGGAGACCTTGTGTACAGCAGAGCGGAACCCTGCTTGGTCTTTCTGTGCCATCCTTTCACCTTTCAGCATTATGTCAGACAGTGCTCCACAGTTATTCACAGGGTTTTCGTGGCCAGTTTTTTCCAGAAGTGGGTGGCCACGTCCTTCTTCCTAGTCTGTCAGTCTGGAAGCTCTGCTGAAACCTGTCCACCATGGGTGACCCTGCTGGTATTTGAAATAGCAGTGGCACAGCTTTCAGCACCACGGTAAGAGCAGCTGCCATGTTATGACAACCCACAGACTGGTGGTGTGGTTCCCTGCCCAGGAAACAAACCCAGCCCTCAGTGGTGAGAGCACCAAGTCTTAACCACTAGACCACCGGGACTGGCTCTCTTTCTCTCTCTCTCCCTATATATACATATCTGTACTGGCTCATATATATGTACACATAGAAAAGAGAATCACTCACAGAAAGAAACAAGTAAATAATAATAGTGGTTGACCTGCTGGGTGGAGGTGCTAACCAAGAGGATTGGGTTGGAGGGAGGAAAGCTGTCTTAGTCAGTTTGGGCTGTTATAACAGAACACCACAGACTGGGTGAATTAAACAACAAACAGTTATTTCTCATAGTTCTGGAGGCGAGGCAGTTCAAAAATCAAGGCTCTGGCAGATCTGGTATCTGGTGAGGACACCCTTCCTGGTTAGCCGATAGCTGCCTTCTTGTTGTATCCTCACACGCTGAGAGAGAGAGCTCTGGTTTCTTTTCTCCTTTTTAAGGGCACCAATCCCATAATGGGGGCTCCACTCCCATGACCTCATCCAAACCTAATTGCCTCCCAAAGGCCCCAATTCCAAGCATCACTACATTGGGGATTAGGAGTTTAACATATAAATTTTGGGGGACACAAACTTTCAGTCCATAACAGAAAGAAACTTTTCACTGTGTATTTTATTTCATTTGAAATGAAATTTGAAATTGTGAATGTTTATTACCTATCCAAAACTTTAAAATGTAAACATTCTCCAAGTAATAGAGATGAGTGGTATGACATCAAGAATCAAAACCTGAATGAATAGGTGACAGAGAAGAGACGCAAGAATTTAAACAAGGGTCAATGGTATATCCCGTTCTTTCGTAAACTAATGTTCCTGTTGAACTTGTTACCTGCTTTTAGCCACCATTCAAATTCATTAGATTTCATTTGTGGACGGCCATTTTTTCCTTCAAATCTTCATATTTCTCCAAAAGCGTGCGGTTTTTATTAATAATCTAAATTATCCCAAAATTCATAAATGATTCCATAGATTATAAGACCCAAATATCTGTAATATTTTAAAGATGCAAATATGAAGAAAATGCAAATGATGAGTGAATTATAAAAGAAAATACTCCCTCAGAAAGCAATATCCCAAAGGTAACAACAGGCTGTTGTGTTCTCCATGAGCTGGAAGCCCCAGATGGCCAAGCATTCTGGAAATGGTAGGTAGTGATGAAGAGTAGGAGGTGATAGAAAGTGGTATTTTGGGGGATTTGAACTGAGGGAAAGCACTGAAGCATTTGGCCCCATAGCGTTCCTTGTGCATATGAGTGTAAGTACTTCTGTCTGCCGTGAACAGAGAGGAAAAGAGAGAATTATTTACTTCTAGATTTGCCATGATAGATATGGTTAGTCACAGGGATTTCCCTCTCTTCTAAAATGGAAATGCATTGAAATATGCACCACATACAAACTTGAAAGTTCACAGTGGAAAAAAATGAAGAGTTTCAGAGTAAAATGTCTCCAGAAGGAATATCTGAGCTGGGAGACAAATGGTATGCTAAGTTAGTTACTTCTGAAAAATTTATTGGAATCTCAATCTTCTAATACCAAGCAAGAGTGTTGGGTTTATAAACATAAAAATCTAGATGTCAACAAATTCTGAAAAGTTTGAAAATAATTCTTTTCATAGCCATAGTCTCTAAGGTCATGGGACTAAGACCTTTGACAGCAAAATCTCAGGAGACTTTGGAATATATATAATTTTACTATGGATGTCAAACAACGTCTTTGTTCAAGCCTTACTCAGAGGGAACAGATTTTATAAAAAAATTAATCAGCCAAATGTCTCTATTCTGCTGTCAATATCATCCTCCTTCCAGTACAAAACAACAACTTGCAAAGACAGGTAGAGATTAAGGGTACACATCATTAAGAATAAATCTGTCTGTAGGAGGAGCGTTTATTCTTTTTCATAGCAATATCCTTCCAAATTTGCCCTTGAGAATTCCTATTTTACAATCTTAAGGGAATTCCATTAAACAATGAAAATCTAATTTTATTAGACATTTTCTCACTGGGGTCATTTCTCCACATGTATAATAGGACAATAGGCAAACAAATCTTAAATTCCTGATTCAATACAACTCTTATCCTATGTTGTCTGTAGACTACAAATTCTAACATGGTTGACAAAATGTACACACCCCTGCTGATTGATCTAAATTTAAACTCATGACTGCTAAATTCCAGGGATTTAAGAATGAAAACATTCAGTTTTATCATATTTGCCTAGTCTTTGGACAGTCTCCTCCAACTTTTTTGCCCTTAATTAGATCATTTCCATCATTATTCAAGTATGCTGTATTGGCATCTTAAATATCCTCCTTAAATATTAAAGGCATTGCCTAATCTCCTTATTCCCTTTATAGCAAAATGTCTTGTAAGAGTTGTCAATGTTTCCTGTCTTCATTTTATCTCCTTCTATCCTCTAACCAAATGCAATAAGACTTGCCCTCCACTGATACTTCTCTCATCCAGGTCACCCACTTTTCTACTACCAAATCCAATGGTAATTTTTAGCTTCCCTACTTTATGTATCAAGCATCATCTAACAGAGTTTATTATGCTTTATTTGTTAAACACTTTCTTTATGTGTCCTCTAGGCTATCACTCTCTCTTAACATTCTTCTTTCATTATTGGCCTCATTTTCCTCAACTTTATATATCAGAAAAGGCCAGGGATCAGTCTTGGATCTCTACTTTAATAAACTCACTCTAAACATAATCTCTTATGTCCCATGATTTCATAGTCCATCTATTTCTGAGGACTAAAATTAAATCAACAGCCTGGATTTCCACCTAAAACTCAAGACATAAACTTCTACAATACCATTGCATATCTAAGCAGTATTTAAAATTTTAAATGTAAGATGCGCAAAACCAACTTCTTGGTTTTGATTCCCACTCCCTCATAAAGTAGCTTCTTTCTTGGTCTTCCTCATCTCAATAAGGGGAAACTTCATTCTGCCATTTGCTTAGACCAAAATTGTTTGCAATATCCTTGATTCTCTTTTCTCACACGCCACAAGTAATCCTCTAAAACACCAATAATAGAGCACAAGAAGAGATGCCTCAGAGCCTCTCACTGTCTCCTCCTTTGACCATGATGCTCTTCCCCCAATAGATATATGATTCATTCTGATATTTCCTTCTGACTGCTGACCACATAATTCACTATCAGAGTTCTTTCCTGAATGATCTGTAGATAGCTGTACCTCTCTAACCATTCTCTAGTGTCCTTAGACTTCTTACCTCCTAGCCTCCTGCCTTCCTTCCTTCTTTCTTTCTTTCCTCCCTTCCTTCCCTCCTTTCTGGAAAATACAGAATAAAAATGAGACAATACTAGTGGGCACCAGTACACAAGATCCAGGAGGAGTAAGTAGACAATTTGGAGAGGTTTGGGTTTCTCTAGTCATTGGGATTTGGGGTTTTGAGGCAATCTTACATAAATTTCAAAGTTCATTGAAGACTCCATTAAAATATGAACAGCAGTTATACAACACTTTTGATTTTTAGGTCTAGTTTTACTTCCAAGATATAAACTTGTATTCTGCCTTTCTTTGTCCTTTCAATTTGAGTACCCCATATCCAATTTGAGTACCACTCAGCCCATTTTTCTCTCTGCCTCGAGTTGCTTTTTTGTTTTATTGTTCCTTCATGTTTGTATTTTTTTTCCCTGCATCAGCAGTACCAAGCACGTGGTAGGCAGATTGAAATGAATTGCACTCTTTGATAGTTAGTCTTTGATAGTGTTTCCAGTAGATGAGGTTATAGAAAACGTCTGCGATTGTAAAACCTATGTGAAATATCCTTCCCAGAGAACATAAACTAGCTATTAACCTTGGCCAGACATCTGGTTTCTAGGCTCTTGGCACACTGGAAAGAAATCACACATGGTTTAAAAGAATCACTGCCATTAAAAAAGCACTGCTATCTTTCTGATGGTAACAAGTATAAGAAGAGATACCACCCTATCATCTGGTTGATAAGTCTTCCATAGAATAAAGCCACATTCTACACCAGATTTCTGGCTTTGACTGATATGTTTATTACTCTTTTAACACAAAAATAGGAAATTACGGTCTTTTATTTGTTTTCAAGTCCATTCCGAATTCTTTATCTTTTTCTTTGTTTTGTGGCAGTACAGGCAGAAGCCAAGCTTCTGTACATAATGCTATGGGGTAAGTCTCTTGATTCCTTTATAGTGCAGCGAGAGCTTACAATGTACCTCCCACTGGCAATTTATCAAACCACTTACACAAATGTAGCTTTTACTTTAATAGGTTAGTGCCTTGTGGTGAGCCAATCAAAATATAGCTACAGAATTCTTTAATTTTCTTCAGATAAATTTATTAAAAAGTGGCATAATCATTTCAAAGAGACAGACTGTGACCATAGTTTCTTCTGCCAAAGAAATGAATCATTTTGAGGATCACCACCTACCACATGTTCCTTGTTACTGCTTAAGAAAGATATAACTTCCTAACAAACAAATAATGTTTATAGAAGCCACCTTTCCAAATACTTTAAAAGAATTATCTCCAAATCTTACTTCGGGTAATTACACCACCTGAATAATGTATCATATGTGAACCCAAATCAAACATAATATGCAAAAATAGTGAACCCTTATAACAAAATGAGCACATATAGAAAGTTTGTGTTGCTGTTTTATGTCAATTACCAATTGTTCTAAAACACCACCTATTAAATAATATTTTATCTTTAAACGCTCTCTGGAAGAGAGTGGAAAAGAGGTTTTGCCACAAAAGCTATCTCATTGATTGCTAAAAGGAAAATTGAATTTAAGCAAAAGAATGAATTTAAATGCATAACCCTCTTTGCTGAAATCTGTCTGGTGTAATGGTACTAAGCTAGGCACTAGTTAGCACTGAAGAGTCTATATTTAAGCTGTGCCATGACAAGAAAGTGGCTCAGCAGAGAAGCAGTGTGTGATTAGGAGAAAGGAAGAGATGTAGTACAGAAACATTATTTGGAATAGGCTGATTGGGAATTCATTGTGAAGGAAAATATAAGGTAGGAAAAGGTTTTTGGTTAATCAGCTCCATTACAAGATTAACTGCACTTCTAATCTCACTGAGTTCCTTACTTTCTTTAGAAGTCTGTTTGTTCCTCAGACCTTATCTCAAATGTCACAGTTTATTGGATTACTCTTTTTGAAAATATGTCTCTCTTGCTTGGTCTTCTAAGCATACTGAAGGTGCTTTGGGCACAGCCCTGGCACCATTATACACTTGTTCTTCTGCCTCTCGTGCTACTTGAAGAAATGCACCAGGTTCCCCATTATCTATAAACCCCACAGTGCCCAGCAAAGTGTCACTCTGGAGATGTGGATTAAAAATATTATAAATATAATTAGAGGTCATTTAAAATGTAAAATATTTATTTATGTCAACAAGCTTTAAAAATCTCAACATGAATTCCAGATTTTTATAATAAATATTTTAAATTGTTCCTTATGGAATCCTCTTATACAAGTTTATCAATTATTAGAAGTATGTTTAAAAATATATGTTAAATAGGTAAGAATATACCATTTTCCATGTTTTATAATGTTGGAAAGCATAACTCTTTATTATTGAATATACCATTTTCCATGTTTTATAATGTTGAAAAGCGTAACTCTTTATTAGTATTATATAGCACTTAAAGTAGATATAAGATATTTTTTCTAATGCATGAATCCCTTTATGTGAATTAGCTCCCCTGATAATCAAAAGATCCTAAGATAGGCATAAAAACATGGACATAATATGAAGAAATGTGAAGTTCAGAGAATTTGTAAATGGCTTTCCAAAATTAGCTAGGACATCTAAACAGGGGAAACAGTTTATGGAAAATAAATCTGCCCTACCCACCTACACGGGCCAATCAAATTGGAGACTGAGGCACACACTATGAAGTCAATTTCAAAGAAGTAAGTGAAGGCACCAATCTTCCCACGTCATCAATCCTCCCAGTTTGAGGACCCAATACGGGTATTCTCACAAGCTGAGCATTGGCCCTTGGGATCTAAGTGGCCAGCAAGGCTTTTAATAACCCTTCTCAGAAAACATATTGACTGCCAAAGTCCTCACTTTAGTCACTCCTTTCAAAAGAGAAATAATTAGGAACCTTGTTAGATCTGAAAGCTCCATGGAATAAGCAAGATATGCAACACAGCATCACACTCATGGTCTATTCCCTACTTAACATTCCTGTTCTTAAATACTTGTTTGTCCAAAGTTTGTCTAAAGCCAAGAATTGCAGGTTTATTCATCATTCTCTTATTTTCTCCTAATACCCATCCAGAAGAGAGTGCTAGACAGGAACTCTAGAGATCTGTTTGTTGTTTTGTTGTCTCTTTATTAATTAGCTCTGTTATTTGGGGCAGTTTACTTATTTTCCCTCTTCTAAATCCACTTTCCTTATATGTAAAATCAATGATCTGAAATTGACAAATCTCTACAATCTCTTCAATGTCTCCTGATATTTAAGAAAAGATAAGAGTATAATCAACAAATTTTAAAACGTAAGTTAAAGTTATAGTAAATTATTCAAGCCACGACACTAAGTAATGTCTAATTCCGGGCTTTGCTCAAATGTCAATTTGGAGAGGAAATGTAAGCATCCAATTTTAGCTGCCTACTGTAATTTGAGTAAAATGATAGAACCACTGATTCAATACCATCCCTAATTTAGTTTGTCCTTAATGTCTAGCATAGCACTCCATTAAATTATGCACTTATTAATGATACACTTAAAAACATGTTTGTAGAAAGAATCCTTGCACAATTTAGTTACAAACCACGAGTTAACCTTGCAGCCCAATATTACTTAACATGTGTTCTGTGCTTTAGCCAAGCTGAACTGCTGCTGCTACACGCATACAAAGAGTGCATCCCTCTCCTTGGACCATCCATTCCCTTCATGTGCAAGATATGTTCTCTATAACCAACTCTCCCTAGAAAGACCCCACAAGCATCAACTCAAGTTTCACCCACTATAGAATGATCACTGCAACTACAAGTGATTTTTCTCCTTCCACCCATTCACCCACTTCTGTTCGCCCCATCTTCCAGTCTAACAGCTACTAGTTGTGTCATGCTCTCCTGGCTCTCATGTTTAAAGTCACCTCTACTCATGCAAACTCCATGCTGGTCAATCATGAGGTAGATGTGAGTTTGTTTCCTAATCATTTGCCCCAGAGATTACTGCTGTCTTCCGCTCAATAATCTCCAGATTCTATGGACTCTTATCACATCTTCCTCCAGTTCTGAATCTTGACTGTGTGACCTCTGTTTGATACTTATCACTTATCTTCAGAAATTAGTATTTTTACCTGCTGTCACTACATGTGAATTTCAGTTTTTCCTGTTGACTTTTGCTCAGTTCACTCAAACTTTTTTTTTTTGCATTTTTGCCTCATTTTTCCATACATTAGCTAGTTGATATGACATAAAATCATTATCTACATACTTAATATGAAATTTTATAAGAAAGACAGTATTTTCCTATCTTTACCTTTATATATATGTGTGTCTGTGCGTCTGTGTGCATTTTGGGGGCATAGATACCAAAATATATTATCATATGATTTATATACTAACATTGCTACTAATAATCTAGTCCGTAAATAGCATGAAGCTTTACCTTTTCTTTCTGCCAGTCCTCTCTGCTCACATTTCAGTTGAAGGTTTTAATTAAAAATATAAGATAAAAATCTTCAGTCTTCAAGAACAATAAAGGAATTACCAAGATTTTGTTATTTTTAATAACCCAAAGTAGATCCTCTGATTTCTACAAAATCTTTTAAATTGTTTTCTCTCAAATCGCTTTTATTAATTAGTAATTTTTTAATTAAAAAATCATCAAATTAGTCTAACATAGGATATATTCTTAAAAATATTTTTTCTCTAGTATTTAAATTTTAGGACTAAAAAACATTCTTGTTCTTAATTTAGATATAATGTTAGGCTAAATTTATAATGTGGAAAGAAGCAATTGTTTTTTAACTACAGCCTAATAAATCAGTACATTGTAACAGCTGCTACAGGCAGTAAAGCAGTGGCAATAAATATAATAGTCATGAAACAATGAAACAATATAAACACTTTAATTATGCTTAACTATTCCTGGGTATCATTTTTTTCACAGATCCAATTTTAAAAAAGAGTGATGATAGTCATGTAAGATAGTCAGCTGTCAGTCTGACAGTTTATTCAAAAAATAAAAAGCTGGATATTTATTGATACACGAAGATATTAAAAATATATAACTGTTGCAATATATGTTAAAATATTTAACTATATATTGATTATAATTTAAACAATTATAAACTAAATGTGAAATAGTCCTATACTTTGGCTTCTGATTCTGTTTCCTAGGTATATAATTTGTTCTAGAGTCTATGCTCTTTTTAATGAAGATTTTCTTTTTTTTTTTTTTTGTGAGGAAGATCAGCCTTGAGCTAACATCCGTGCCAATCCTCCTCTTTTTTTTTTTTTTTTTTTTTTGCTGAGGAAGACCGGCTCTGCGCTAACATCTATTGCCAATCCTCCTCCTCTTTTTTCCCCAAAGCCCCAGTAGATAGTTGTACATCATAGTTGCACATCCTTCTAGTTGCTGTATGTGGACGCGGCCTCAGCATGGCCGGAGAAGCGGTGTGTCGGTGAGCACCTGGATCCGAACCCAGGCCGCCAGTAGCGGAGCACACGCACTTAACCGCTAAGCCATGGGGCCAGCCCTAATGAACATTTTCTGATAGCCTAGCGGTTTTAAAGGGAGGATTTTCTATAGATAGTTTTAGGACTTTAAAAAATCATCAAGACCAATTTTTTTTTTTAATTATTTTTACTTAGCTTGTCTGCAAAATGTGTGCATCACTACAGGCTTTGGCATCAGACAGTCCTAGGTTCTTCTTTTGGCTTTGCCACTTCTTAATCATGTAACCTCAGGCAAATGTCTAAGCTTCTCAAAGTTATATTTTCTTCCTTTATGAATGATGGATAATAAAACTACCAGCCTCATAGTATAGCTGAGGGTATTTTTAAAAATGTGTCAGCATTTAATACTGACACATAGGAAGTGCTCAAAAAGCATTAATGCTGTTTTTTAAGTTGTCATAAGCATCTAGTTATTTAATTGTCCCCTCAGTTCTTTATTGGCATGCTCTTTGGAAGCAGGCACCCTTGGGTGGTACATTAGAAGGTTTAAAGAAAGATAATTTTGTCTTGTTTGGTACTTTTTCAGGGGAAAGGCAAGAACATTCAATGAAGGTTTTTTAATACACTGTCTAGAAGTAAATAGTAAAACCCTCTCTCCTGATAGTGCCACTCCTGGCAATACTGTTATATCTCCAGAATTGGTTAATATCTGATCATTTAAATGGGCTTTCAAGCTCTTGCCTCGTCATTCTTCCCTTTCGCCATTGCATTGTCTCTTGAATGATGACCTTCCCTAAACCTGAATGATGACCTTCCCTAAACCTGTCATTTTGGTCAACGTAAAAAAAAAAGGCGTATTTTTTACCAAAAAAAAAAAAACAGAACCCTATACCTAATTTGAAAAAAAATTATAGAGAATATTCTTCTGTTAGCGACTTTATTCCCTGTACAAGTTGTCCAAAGGATAGTTTAAGTAATTTTTAAGTCAATCTTATTTTTGCCCTGTATTAATTTATTTAAAATTGCTCAAATAATATATGAATGTATGCTTCTTGTTAGAAAAGAATCAAACATAGAAATTACAATACAAACCCACCTCATCCCCCACCCACACACCTCGATCTCATAATGGTCCTTTGAGAGATAATTATGAAAGACAGTTTTGAATGCTTCCTTCCAGGCTGTTTCCACACATTTGTGTTATCTATCTGTGCTGTTGTTGAGTGCAGAATTCTCACTTCACAGAAATGAGAGAATGTAAGAACTAGATGGAAAAAAATCTTTAGGAAAGATTGGAGAGGAAAGAGAGTAGCAACGGAATTCAAGGCAGGTTTCTACACAGTAATTAATTGATTCCTCACCACAGCCCTGGGAGGCACATGTTATTATTCCCGGGTTGCATTAGAGGCGAGTAAAACTCAGGCTAAGAGACATCCTCAAGGCACATTATTAGCAAAAGGCAGAACTGGAATGCGACCAATTTCTATTGGAGTCCAATACTTCAAACTTAGCTGTTTCACGATGTGACTTCTCAATATCTTTTCCTTTTGGATCTTTGATTTTTGTTTTTTCAAAACAGGAAATTTCTTCCACATATACACACACATGCATACACATATGCATTTTTACACACATGCATATGAATCTTAGAATACACAGAAAATGGAAATTATATCTTTGCAGAGATAGAAATGAGTAATCACAATAACTTTTTGAGATTATCCATTGGGATAATCTCCAGAGACCAGAGGGACCAGGTGATCAATAAGTACCACTGGATACCTTCTTAACGGGAGAAAAAACAAGCTGATTCTAGTATGTTTCTAGTCATGATTTTGGTCATTCACATTCAGGGTCTCCATCTGGTCAGTCTGTTCTGCCCCTGCATAACACCCTACAGCTTTGGATACCAGCATTCAGACCTTTCCTCGGGACTCTCTTGGTGGTGGCATGTTCCTTAATCAAGATGGTAGGTAAGCTTTCAGAGATGGAAATTGGATCTTTCTCACTGAGCTTGAGCCTATAGCACATAGCTGAGAAGGGAGGATCCATCCGTTGCAAGTTTCTAGCTCCAGAGCCCTTCTCCTCTGAGTCATACTGTGTTCAACTCTATCAACAAACAGAATACGTCATCATTTGATTAGCTCCTCTGTATGTTTCTAAATGAAATAGTCATTTATCAGGTATGAGACCTATCTGAATGGTTTCACCAATGGTCCAGATTTTGTGAAAAGTAAGAAAGATTCTCACAGTTACCAAGAAAAAGGATAAACATGAATATTTAGGACAGATGAGTTAAAAACACATTGACCTTCATTAATTTAGTTAAAGATGCTTTTCCACTTAATATACACATCACTGGTTTCTGAGGGCAGGGGAAACAGGACGGGAAAAGAAAGGTGGAGGAAAAGAATATTTCAGAGAAATTCTGACTATATAATATGAATTTAAAGTATAATTGCAACATATCTAAAATATAAACCTATATAGTTTTGTCCTACATAGTTTTCAGAATTATTAAAAACTCCAAATACTTTATCTTTCAATGAATAAAATTCAACTAAATGCTAGAATACTTAGAAACACACTATGTGATTAATAAAAACACTTTGAGTCATTGTCATTGTTATTTTCACATCACAATCATTTGCGGCTGACAGAAAACAGGGAGAGTTCTTTTATTGATTAAATGTGTTATACATATTTCTAGTGATTGGCTACACTTAAATTATTTAATAAAAATATTTGAGAGTCTTTGATAAAATGCTCAGAGTTCAAAATACAATATGTGATTTCTCATAACTAATACTTTATGCTTAAACTCTTTCTCTTATGAAATATTTAGTGGATTATTTCTTATTCACTTTTTTCTTTGAAAAGCACACCATCTTTCATTTGGATAAGGCCTTATGGAAATGTCCAGAAGGAATAAATGTATGAGATGTCAAATGAAGTCCTGTAAGCAATGCATAATTCATATCAAAAAGCAGAGCTTTATTTTAAAAATTCAGAGATTTATTTGTTGGTTCATAATGACATTTTTCTTTTCAGTTCAGTGAACCTAAGAATTATTTTTAAAACAATTTAGTACCTTTCTCATCTGTTTCTAATTATAGAGCTCTTTTACTGAAAATTACAGTGAATTGGTATTTTGCACACGCATGTATAATCTCTGGAATGTGTACGCATTCTCCCTCAGCTAGCACATACTTTCCACATTTGAATACATAAACAGGTGCACTTTAAAAAGAAAAATAATCACACACATTTTCCTACAGCAGTAACTCGCTTCCCTTCTTTTATTTCTTTTCTACGTATGCTTAAATATAGTAAACATAACATTTTAGAAAATGAAACTAACAATAACCTATCGCTAGGCTTGTAATTCTCCAATTGTTTGATAATTTTTGATTCTAGAACTTCTGTGACATGTTCACACAATTAATTAACTAGTAATCACTAGCACATACCACTTGCTCTTCACCATTAGAATAACTGGAACATGAATAAACCTAAAACAAACAAACAAAATCATAGAGAATATATTTGCCTTATTATTTTATGACAGTGGGCAGACCACTTTTTCACTTGGCTCACACTTTAAGCGCCTTTTTACTAATCCATTTGCTAATTTCACTTTCTCATTGACGATTACTCTGATCACTTTATTTAAAGTTGCCACTCCTCCATACCATTCCTTGTGTCTTACTTTTCTTTCCCTTTTTGCCCTAGCCCTTACCGACATTCTAATATCCCATTAGAGCAAAGATCTGTGTTTAGTATATTGATATATCCCAAGCATCTAGAACAGTGCCTGGTGTATAGCTCACTGTTACTAAATTTTTGATGAATGAATGAACCTTCATTTTGCCAATGAGAAAACTGAAGCATGGAGAGATTAGCTGGTTTACCTGGGTTATACAACTTGGAAGACGTTCCTGGTTCCAAAGTCTCAGCCCCTACACTAGAGCATCTTGTACTTGTGAAGAGAAACGTTCACCTGCTTAATCAGCCTGGCGCTCCACTGCCCTAACTCTCCACTTGGACAAACATAATTTTGCATTGTCGTGGCACAGTATGAAGACTGGATTGAATAGAAAAATGAGTGTTGGCTTTGAGGAAAATCAATTCTGATGAAAGTTTCTTTCTCTCTCTTATTCTCAGAGAATAAACTGAGGTAAGTTTTCTTGGAAGTCTTTCCATCGGTGACCTACCTAGCATATTTCACAACTGGATTGGGTCATTCTTTTAACAGCCCCTTGCCATTATGTGCTGATCTGTGTCCCACCAAAATTCATATCTTGAAGTCCTAAGCCCCAGTGGCTCAGAATGTGACTGTATATGGAGATAGGGTCTTTAAAGAGGTAAAGTAACATAAGGTCATATGGGTGGGCCCTGATCCAATATGACTATTGTTCTTATGGAAAGAGACTAGAATGCAATATGCACATACAGAGGGTCGACCACGTGAGCACACAGTGAGAAGGCAACTGTGTGCAAGCCAAAGAGAGAGGCCTTTAGAAGAAACCAAATCTGCTGACACGTTGAACTTGGACTTCTAGTCTCCAGAACTTTAGAAAAAACAATTGTGCTGTTAAGCCACCTACTCTACTCTATTTTGTTCTGGCAGCCCTAGCAAGCTAACCATGAAATAAAGTAAATAATAATTTTATCCAAAAAAGAAATGCAGAGAGAAAAATTTTATTTCCACCATTTGTGTGTATATGTGCGTGTGTGCCAGTAAATAAAATAAAATAAAAAATAAAAAAGCAATGAATTAATACTTTTTAGCACATTAATGTTCAATTTGAAAGAAAAGAGGGAGAGATACATGCAGAAATGTTTCCCAAAACAGAGAATTTCCACATGATTCAGAGAATTTTTTGCACAAAGACTGCCACAATTGAAGTCAAGTTCTGTCTCTTCTTCTTGTCCTGTCTAAACAGGGCCCTACTGTTTATTTCAAATCTACTATTTAAATATAGGAATGTTTAATAGCACAGGGATTGGAGACATAAGCTCTACCCAAAAATAGTTCAATTGATTCAAAACTGTTAGGAGCTTATTCTCAAAGCTAATGTGGGTAGCAGATTTTATGTGCATCTAAATCATTTAGAATTTAGACCAACAACAGACTTTTTGGGGAGAGAACTATTTTATCACTGATATTGTTTAAATTTGCCAGTGCGTTGTGATGACAAAAGGGCTAACATTTAATTGATATTATTGTTACCTTTAAATTTTCTACAGACAGTGCAGCCCTAATTGCTGAATTGCCTCCTCCCTGTTCCAAATCTCTTTTATTTTTAACCATAGCTTAATGTTTCTCCTCAACAGGAAACTTGTCTGTTTTCCATTCTAATATATCTGGAATAATTTTTAAATAAAACTTGCTTTGTTTGTCTACATAACATATCACAGATTTTACCAGCATAAAATGAGGATGCAGTGGCTTGAATATTGACAAGGTGAATGATCCCTTTGGGTTCTGTTGTTTTGTGGAGTTTTTTCCCAAGTAATTTTGAAAATTCCTAGGCATTGGCACAGCGCTGTGATTCAGTCTGGTTTGGACCCCATTGACGTTGACCTGGGAGACATGTGCTCTGCAGGGAGTTCTGTTTGAAGTTCTCCTTCCTAGTTGCCTGGGAGGTGGTTGCTGCTGTTGCCTTCCTGTCTGTGTAGAACATCCCCAAGTGCCTCAGGTGTCCCTCCTCTTCCTGCTGATACAACTTCTCAGAAATCACTTTGAAATAACAGAAGGAAGGCTCCTTCGCTCTGTGTAACGCTCAGTCAAAAGGCAGAGGGATGGAGAATGAGGACAAAGCTGCATTGACGATAAAATGCTACAGTCCCTTTTGTTTATTTATTTAGTTGACAAATATTAATGTGCCAGGTATTGCTCTAACTTAATATTAAATATTTAATATCTGTCATAGCTGTATGAGACAGATAGTATTCTTACTTCCATTATACAAATGGAGAAATTGAAGCACAGAGCTGTAAAGGAATTTGCCCAAGGTACGCAGTTAATAGGGGGCTAAACCCAAATCTGCAACCAAGCCACGTGTCTCCAGAACTTGTGCTATTGGCCTCTAAGCTATGCAACTTTTCACAGGCACACAGCCATTTTTTCCAGACAACCACATGTTTCTCTAAGAGTTGTTGAGATGGTTTCTGAAATTATGCACAAATTCCCTCTGAAATTTTACAACCATCTATTTTTTGGTGTTGAGTCCAGCTCACTGTTTCCAATTCCCCATCTGCTACAACCTGCCTTCTTCTTTTTTGGAGACATTTCTCTTCTGTACTCTGTGTCCTTTCCTGTCATCTGGTCTCCACAAGGGTCACCCTGCCCATCAAGTGTAATACCTGCCTGATTATGATTAGAGAAGGATCAACGATTATGGGATTGCATGGGAATTTAGGTGACTAAGTCTTTAGAATATAGTTAGATGTTTTTGAAAATAAATTTCTAAAGCAGGAGAAAGTTACCAGATGTCTTTGGGAGATCTAGGATGTTGTTGGGGATCATTTAGATTCAATGCAATATGTGTTGGAATCTAATCTTGAATATCTTCAAGATTCATTTACTCCCTCAGTGTTCCCCAAAACACCAAATCTACATGTTTGTTTTTTTCCTTCCTTGGCACCTCTGATATTAATCTGCTGCCACATAGGATTTTCTGGCCTCTTGATGGATCAATTTAAATGTATTTGTTTTATTTTCTATTGTCTCTCATTTTGAGAGTGAAAGAAAAGCAAAAAACAAAAACCTTTTTCTCTCTTAGTAAGAGAATGAAAAGAGAATAAAACTAAAAACCAGGAAGAGTAGTTCACAGTTAGGGAAAAGGAAGCATGTGAGAAAGTATCTAAGGAATGAGAGGAAGTGCCATGCTCCCTGGGCCCAAAGAGACACTTTAAAGTAAAAGGAGATACTCTTGTGTCAAGTGAACACAGTTACAAAATAATGAAGAAATTTAAAAGCTCTTGGGATAAAAACAGGTATACAGAATGGCTTTAAGGACTTACCAAACAATTAGAGCAGGGAAGAGTCAGAATGACATTTTATGGCTTTTTTTTTCCTTTGTGAAGTCTCTGCTGTACTTCTTTAAAAATATAGTTTATTAAAATATGGATAAATTGAGTAATTTTATGCAGGGTAGTTAAATAAATTTTTAAAAATATTTTATAATTCTTTGAGTTAACACAAAGTGTCAGATTGACAAATCAGACTTACAGGAATCAGAGATCTTAACCAGTCTTAAATTCTATTAATAATGCAAAGAATATTGGCAACCACAAGACCCAGGCAAAAGATGGAGACATCTGAGATCATCAACAAGCTGTCTGTTCCTTTTTCCCTACAAGAGAATGTGCTCTGTTTCAAATTTAACCTATAAGGTTGAGAGCAGTACATGAGGGAGTGAAAGATACTTGAAGGGTATTGCGATGTTTAATTTCATGTGTCAATTTGACCAGGCCACTGGGGTACCCAGACATTTGGTCAAACATTATTCTGGGTGTGTCTGTGAGAGTGTTTATGGGTGCGATTAACATTTGAATCCATAGACTGAGTAAAGCAGATTTCCCTCGCTAAACGGGTGGGCCTCATCCTATCAGTCAAAGGCCTGAGTAGAAAAAAAGGTGACACTCCCATGAGTAAGAGGGAACTCCTCCTGCCTGACTGCCTTTGAGCTGGGACATTGTTTTTTTCCTGACTTGGACTGCATACTACACCACTGACTATTGGTTTTCAGGCCTTTGGACTGGTACTATCTCATCAGTTCTGAGTCTCCTCCAACTGCAGATCTTGGGACTTCCCAGCCTCCATAAGTACATGAGCCAGTTCCTTATAATAAGTATATGGTCATGCTTATATACACATACATATCTTTTTTTTCTCTTTTCATTCTCTTCCTAAGATAAAAAGATTTTTTTCTTTTATTTCCAGAAAGAGAGAAAAGAGAAAATAAAACAAACATATTTAACTTAAGAAATTACGTATGTAATTTATATATATACACACACATTTCATCCATCCTATTGGTTCTGTTTCTCTGGGAAGGGAGTCATATCAAAAATGGAACATCTCTCTTTTATACCTCACTTATTACATAGCTTATGTGACATTTCCTAGTGAGCTATGGCCATGAGTCTATAAATTTGAAACGTATTTACTAGGTATATCCTGCTAAAACTTCTTACTGATAAGATTTCTCCATTACCTCCACTACCTCTTTTACTCATAAATACCATCATTGTACTTACCAAGAGGTCTGGAGTGCATGTTTAAAAGGGAATTTGACTGGGTCAGCTCTTTTTTTTCTGGATGTGTCTGGTCAAAGGAGAAAATAGTTCACAAGACCATTATTACAAGCGCTGACCTTTCCTTCTCCGTCTTTCATTACACTGGAAAGAGATGCACTTGTTACAAAATGGCTCTCAGATCACAGAGGAGTACCACACACTTGGTCATGCTTTCAACTCAACCTTCTCTAATTTAGGAAGGATAACGTGGCCCGTTCCAGTGGAAGTGACAATCCAATCAATTCTTAAGACTCCATTGACATGTGGACTCTGATTAGTTGGAGAAAAGAGCCCTCATGGCACTTGGGGAATTGCTCATAGAAAATAATGATTCTATATGTGGTTGCAGACGCATGTGAGGTACAAAAAAAGGAAACCTCAGACAAGGGCCCTAAGAGCTATAGACACCAAAAAAGTGCTGAGTACTGGGGATATCTTTGCTTGGGGCAGATCTGGTACTTTCAATTCACATTTTATGCCCATAAGAGCTGTGTGTACATGTGAATAGAGAGAAATAAGTGTGGCCACAGAAGTGTCTTAGCTTGCTTCCTAAGCTATCGAATCAGGAAAAATGACGTTTTCTTGATGAAACAATGCACTGCAACTTTTCTCCAAAACAACACCCACATGCACACACACACACGCACATACCCACAACTCTCACCATGTTAATATAAGTATGTGATTAAGCAGAGTTACTACTCCCTACAGAGTGAGTAGAGAATAAAATTTTCCAGCTTCCTCCAACATGGTTTAATTATACAGACTCTCACCAAATGTTTTACTATCAGACATCAAATCTCTTGGCATCACAAGAAACAGAATCCCACGTATCACTTTTGGCAGCCGATTAGTGGGCAAGAAATTTATGTGAAGAAAGATCCTTTTTCTCAAGAAGAGTAGATCTTTTACGACTCACAGATTTCAGTTAGTTACTTCTAACTTCGAATTCTTATTTATATTGTGAAAGAAACAGATGGTCTACTTTTAAGGCCCATGCAATACCTTTTATGATGTGGATATGTGCATTAAAATTATGGAAATTTGTAGAAATAAAAGGTCCTGGTAGAACATAAAACATTTTAAATGCTGCATCTTCTTGTAAAATTTTATTTTGTTTCTACAAAGTATTGACCTAAGTGAAAGATTCCCACCTATGTAAAATGCCAATACTCAGAAATATACTGATAATAAGTACTTGACTTAGAACTTTATATACCAGAGTTCATAAAAGTGGATAAGTTCATGGAAAATTTACATTTCTAATGTTTCTTAAAACTAATATTAGAAACATCCTCCTTTGGTAAAAACATATTCTTCCTCTTACGTGCAAGTACAAATAAATGCTTGTTCTTTTCCTTGAAGTAGGGAGTAAAATTTTAAGCATTATAGACTTTCACCAAATCTTTTAATATCAGTTTATATTTTGCAACACAAGACACTGAGTTCCACTTATTATAGGAACATCAGTGGATAGAGCACAAACTTTGGAGAGAACCATATTTGATTGCCAGCTTGAAAATGTTCTTGCTTTAATTTTGAAAAATTTGCTTACTTTCTCTAATTCACTGTCTCCTTATAGCTAAAAGAACTAACTCATAATTTTTACTGAAAGAAATATATGAAAACTCATTTCCAATCATATATGTGATGGTAATAAATGCTAATAATTATTACTGTTATCAATGGTGTCCTCCATTTTAGTGGCTATATATATCCTTTTGGACAGAAAATAGTTCCTTATCAATATGTTAAAATTTTACTCCTACTTTCCACTTTAAAAATATATGTTTTCATGTCAGGGCATCTTCTCAAGGCTTTCATTTATTATCATTTATCATTTGTATTTGGCAAATGAAATCAATTCCGTATAAAAGTATTGCTCATAAACGTCACAAGGCCAGGTGAACTCTATTCTAGAAATTAGAAATCTGATACTTCTGGGAATAGTGCCTTGCTGAACTCAAAATATAACTAATATTGTTAAATACATGTGCAAATCATGTCTCCAATTTCAAGCAAAGACTGTGACTCTGAGCATGTCAAAAAAAGGCGGCATATTTTCAAAGTGCCAGTATTTAAAATAAAATCTTACACTGATTGAAAGTTATCACATTATTTTAAGGAACGTTGAAGAATTATATCTTCTTATTTATGTAATAGTAATATTATATCACTCAAAAAAATCCAGTTAACATTTTCTTCATGTACATTTAGGATTTTTTCAGTTGAAAAGATCTTTTGAGTAAAACACCTACACCTGAGTTTTTTCTCTTCTATTTGACGTATTCTACAGAACAAAGAAAATCTCCAGTGACTGTGTCCATTATAGCTCATTTATTAATAATTCTGAAATTATTTGTTTTACTGCATACACATACATCATATTTGCTTTAGAAAAACAAATAGGAATGAGATAAACTTCTGATTCCAGCAAATAATTTTAGATGCTTGTTTTATAGAAAATATTCATCAATAAATTCAAAATATTCAACGTAAGGAACACACTAAAATACGGTTGACTGTAAGGTTGCCAAAAAAACTATTAATAAAGTAAAAAATGTGCATAAGTAATATGTTTTTCATTTAACGTGTTTTTCTGAAAATGATAATTTTTTTACTGACTTGACCTTCTTTAAGCATCCTAAAAGTGTCTCCTTATTGGAAATAAAGAATATTTGAGGGAAAGGGCACTGGGCATCCATGTGATTCTGATATTAATATTATTAAAATTTACTTGAAATTTTGAAATACTAAAGCAACATTTTCTAGCTAATGCCCAAAAAATGCAAAGTTCTTTGCCTATAAATTGTTTTTAGAAGTTCATTTAATTTTGCTGACAGAGTTTTTACTGGGATGCTTTGAAGAATAATGTGACAACTGGGTTAAGATCTGCATAAATGGAACTCATAACTCCATAAACTTCAGTTTATGAGTGGGCACATAGCACAGGCTCGCCAGATCTTAAACACAAGCAGTTACATTTCCTTCATTAACCTGTAATTTCTTTCTTTTTTTTTTTTGTGAGGGAGATCAGCCCTGAGCTAACATCCATGCTAATCCTCCTCTTTTTGCTGAGGAAGACCGGCTCTGAGCTAACATCTATTGCCAATCCTCCTCCTTTGTTTTCTTCCCCAAAGCCCCAGTAGATAGTTGCATGTCATAGTTGCACATCCTTCTAGTTGCTGTATGTGGTACGCGGCCTCAGCATGGCCGGAGAAGTGGTGCGTCGGTCCGCGCTGGGGATGCGAACCCGGGCCGCCAGCAGCCGACCATGCGCACTTAACCTCTAAGCCACTGGGCCAGCCCAAAGCTGAAGTTTCTTTAATTCATCATCAGAATTACTGTCTGTTAAGATTTAACAACAGAGGGCCGGCCCGGTGGTATAGCGATTAAATTTGCGTGTTTCACTTCGTCGGCCTAAGGTTCGCCAGTTTGAATCCTGGGCATGGACCTACTCAACGCTCAAGTCACGCTGAGGCGGCATCCCACATAGAAGAGTTACAACTCTACAACTATGATATACACCTATGCACTGGGGCTTTGGGGAGAAAAAAGAAAAAAAAAGGAAGATTGGCAACAGATGTTAGCGCAGGGCCAATCTTCCTGAAAACAACAAAAACAAAACAAAAAGATTTAACAATAAGTGAATGCCACAAACTTCCCTATAGTTCACAGTGTACTAGTTATGCACTGATGATTTTGAATAAAAACAGAATGGCACAGTCTTCTTACATTTGAGGACTAAAGTCATTTAGCTTTATAGCATGTCAAAAAGCATATGGTAGACCCAATTTTTGCTTAAATATTTATTGCTTTAACAGAAAGAAGAAAGAAGAGACCATTAAAGAGTAAGAGGAGACAGGATGATGGCTTTTTTTTTCAGATGTAAAAAGCTGAACGTAATAATTGTAACACAAGAAAGATTATATTGATTGTATGTTATAGCTCCATTGTATTCTCCATGATAGCTATATCAGATTTAACAAACTGAAGGTTTTATTTTTATTTTATTTATTTATTTGTTTGTTTGTTTGTTTATTTTTTGGTGAGGAAGATTGGCCCTGAGTTAATATCTATTGCCAGTCTTCCTCTTTTTGCTTGAGAAGATTGTCCCTGAGCTAACATCTGTGCGAATCCTCCTCTATTTTGTATGCGAGACACCACCACAGCATGGCTTGATGAGCAGTGCGTAGGTCCATGCCCAGGATCCAAGCCCATGAACCCCAGGCTGCTGAAGCAGAGCACACAAACTTAACCACTATACCACCATGCTGGCCCCTGAAGGTTTTATTTTTAATGTACATCAGCTTTACCAATTATTTATTAATAACATAATTCAGTGTTAGTGACTCAGCCCAAGAAAGGAAATACTTAGGAAATGAAGCAAAAGTTGCATCTAAAAAGGAGGAAATTTTCCATACAATTTTAAGGCCAAGTCTTTCAAATGCACCTTTAGTAAAGTGGATCTTTCCTGGATGCACGTTAGAATTATCAATGGCATGAAGGGGTATAAGTGGAGATTTATTAATATATTCCATTTCTAAGTCCCATTTCAATTAAATCAGATTTTTTTTTCTTGGCCAGGAGATCAGCCCTGACCTAACATCTGTCTCCAATCCTCCTCTTTTTGCCGAGGAAGACTGGCCCTGGGCTAACATCCATGCCCAACTTCCTCCACTTTATATGGGACGCCACCACAGCATGGCTTGCCAATCAGTGCATTGGTGCACACCAGGGATCTGAACTCCAGTCCACTACAGCAGAGCACTTGCACTTAACCACTGCGCCACCAGGCCAGCCCCACAATTAAATCAGATCTTTGAAGGTTAAGCCCAGGTCTCAATTATTTATAATAAAAAAATTCCAAGTAATTCTAAGTGCAGTAAGAATTAACAAACATTGCTTAGTGAATAAATTCCATTTTAGATGAACTTGATTATGTTTGTAGAAAAGGTTGGACTAAAGGTGTTATGGTTAGTTTTTAGTGCATAAGAATAGCTCCACCAGAAATTTTGAAAAGAAAAACACTCTTAATTTTTTTAATCAATATATTGTCCCACAGATAAAACACTTGAATATCACGGCAAGCAGAAAAAGAACAGACTGTGAAGATAAGTACTACAAAGACAATAAAGGATTCCTTTACTTACACTTTCCGTACTTGAGTCATCCGCACACCTTTTTACATTTGCAGACTTGAGTTGTTATGGAATTAAATTTCTCACCGGATATAGACTAATAAATCCTTATCATAAAACTGTGGCTTTAAAATCAAATGAATGTGGCCCAGCGTTCCTTTGTTCTTTTCTCTTCTCTTCTTTTCTTTCTCTTCTTTAGAAATAAATGTCTAATTCTAATAAATTGGCAGGAGTAGGAAGGATTTAATGTAAAGAGGAAACTCATATGTATTATAGGTCTGTCATGTTTTATGCATACGTACTGTGCTAAGAGCTTCTTATTATAACACAGAGAATATCTGCATTGATATGAATTCATATACGAGAAGAAACATTGCTTTAATATTCTCATGAGAGTAAAGAAAAACCTCATGAAATAGGTGTATTATAAGACATAAAATTCTTCTGACAGCAGGACAAAATACACTGACAATGAATAAGGCAGAACTCTTTGTCACTACTTACAACTCCAAACGAGAGAAAGCTTCCACACAAGGCCACACAGATGTATGTATCTGGGGCAGGATATCAGTAAGCTGGAACTGTAGAAGGCAGCTTAGGTAAGGCAAGCAGAGGGGAGTTAGCTAAATTTCATGATCTCTTTGTGGATTGCCTAATTTGAATAATTTCATAGGCTCTGGGGCAATGAGGCTGTCTCTGCTTGCCTGGTACCTGGCTCTGAAGAACGGGACCCCAATAAGGGAGGAGGTTGAGGTGTACGCATATAAGCCCTGAAAAGTAGAGCCTGATAAGGGAAGTGATTGGGGCGAGGGCTTAGCAAACTGCTTGTGAAGGGGATTTGAGAGTTTCTAGTCATGACTTCAAAACTGGATCAAGACAGCACTTGTAAGATATTATATTAAAATAGACCTCTTGACGTCCTAGCATTAGTGTTGAGCTCAATTATTTGGGGTATTTGAGTGGCCTGAACAGCAGAGGACACTTTCGTAGAGTAGGGTGTGAGTTTCCCTATATAATGGAGAAAACATTTTATGATGACAGTAAAAAGGAAGAAACCAAGTAGAAACATGAGTAGTCACTGAAGGCCAGCCTGTGGCAGGCTCCCATTTGTTTAACGTTAACCTGGAGAATAGATCAGTCAAGGCAGGCATCTTCAGTAATATTTGGGTTGAATTATGGAACGTGCTAACTGTGTGGGTTATGTTTGTCATGATGATATTACAAAAACCTTGATTAGCTAATAAGTAATCAAATGTCAATCCATTGTCAAAAACCATTTTTGTCAGGATCTCTGGCCCTAATTAAGCAGGTCTAATATTTATTACACTTTAGAAGTTTGAGATGCTAGAGTTGGACATTTGCAGATTAGCATCAATGATTTTTGATTGTTGGGTTAGATCTATGGCCCCTGTGGCAGTCCCAGCAACCCCAGAATGTAGCGAGTCCCGATATTATATGTATGAACACAATATGTCAGTGATGTTTGTCCAGGGTAGGAGAAGAACGATTAACATTTACATAAATGAGAAGGCCAAGAGAGGCCAAAATGCATGACTATGGTTTGGGAGTAGTGGAGGGTTGAAGTAGGAGATGAGCACCCTTCTTTTTGGGCCATAATATGTAACCCATGATGTTATCTTTAGATTAGAAAATTGTTACCTCGCTTTAGGTAAGCGGGAATTACTGGAGGAAGAGTGTTTTTTGTTGCACACACGTGAAGCTGTAGAGTCATCCATTAGTAGCTACGTGTGATGTAATGAGTGAACATGAATGCACTTGCCACTGGCCGTGAGGGGGCACCCCAGATACAGGGGAGATGGGAGCTTGGAAGAGATTTTAATTTCCCAGTATTTTCTCTCTCTGGGACAGATATCAGCTGGATAAATGTGTGGTATGGGATATGTGGAAGCAAGCTGATGGTAAATCCAACAGTTAGAGATAGTTAATGCATAAGAGGCTAGTTAAGTTAAATGTATGTATACTATGTTGGTTGTCTGTGTAAATATCCAAGGGGCTGGGTGATGGGTTTGGATTTTATCTAGTAGGTAGTCTTTTGGAGGGCAAGAGAAATAGGCATTGTTAGGAGGAAAGAGACAGAGGTACTTTTAATCTAGTAAAATTGTGGCATCCCAATTCAGTTTCTGATCAGTTGCCCATCATTCTGACTTTCTGGGTGGTGAGGGGAAAAGCATACAGGGCCCCGGTGGCCCTCCTCGTAGGCAGCCACCTCCCATTTCACCTCTGAAGGGTCATTCACACTCAGTAGAGATATTGTTGCCTCCCCCTGAGACAAGGCAGTCCGCCCTTTAGCATGAAGTATTAGATCCTTAGCATGTGGATATGCAGTGGTACTTTGAGTAATTAGGTCACTTCTACAGGTGTTCGGGGGAGAAACTATTCATTCCTTTGTCTCCTTAGAATTAAATGGTGGGACCCTGGACTCCATGGGTACGATCCATGATATCCATGGGAATCTGGGAAGCACAAAGTTCACTGACATCAGCAACAAAGGTACGCATGAAGATGTGAGGTATGCTCATGAGGCATGCTGTAGCAAAGAAAACGAGTGAGGCTGCTATCCCCATCTAAAAAACATCTACAGTGAGACCAGGGAGCCATTCCTCTACGGTGGGGTAGCCCAGTCAGTATGCTCCTCCACCAGGGATTGCCCAAAACACTCGGACAAACCAGATAGGGCCTCCCAAATAATAATAAACACTAACACCAGAGAAATGTGGGCCCCTGGGATAGGTTTCAGCCAAACACAGGCTGTGACGGGAAACACATGGGGACCTGCACCCCGGAAAGCATGGCTTAGCAGCCTATCGCTTCAATTGCCCTAAGATCAGCCCCCATCTGGGTGGTGTCAAGCCCCCGGAGTTTAACCAATTAGTACTGTTCATTCTGAATATTCAGATGCTAAGGAAATTTGGGTAGGAAGAGATGCGGCAAACACCAGAA